>NC_053489.1:95133924-95176424 GCF_905171775.1 Rana temporaria | reverse complement strand
CATTCTATCACATATCCCAAAAATAAGAGGATTTTTCCTCAATTCACGACAGTGGGTGGAACTATACAAATCATTACTTTGCACCCTATTCGCCATATGCACATCCAGAGCCTCTGATGTATAGTGGAAATATAACCTGAGCAATTTATTTTGAAACCGCATACAGCCAAAAAATGACGGGAACTTTTGTGCGTATTACATTCAGATTGTGGTTTGATGGTGACCTCTAGGGGTTAGCAAGGAACATAACAACCCTGCTTGAGACACATGCCCTGGACTTGATTTTATATTAAAATATTCACTTTTCTTTTCCTTACACACAAAGTTTATATGTGAATCATACATTAGTACTTATGCTGGTTCCGTACCATATCCCTGATGTATCCAGGAGGAGTAACATTAGGCTGGGAATCATTTTTCAGGCTGCCTTGGCACTGGTCATTGACAAGCCATCAGAGAAAGCCTATGGACTTATTTTTTGGTGAAGTGGTTTTAGTACATATGGCCATGACCGGTGCTACCACTAGGCAAACTAGGCAGCTGCCTAGTGCGCACTGCTGCCTAGGGCACCCGGCCACTGGTGTTCCTACTCTCTTCTCTCTGTAGCAAGCAACCAAGTCTCAGCATCAGCAGGCAGCCGCTGCTTCATTCGCACATAGTGTCAGAGGAGCAGTGGTGGTGGAGGACTGTGTCTATGTCCCAATGAATGGAAGCAAGCAAACATTCATTGATGGGCACTGGTAGGCTGCATTTGATGAGCGTTGGTGAGGCTGCATTCAGGCCCGGATTTACTCCCTTTGCCGCCCCAAGGCCGGGTCTTTCAATGCCGCCCCCGCCTGCGCAGTACAGGGGGGACATTATCCTCTGGGGGACTTTTTCGGCAGGACACTGAGAAGCGGGGGGGGGGGGGGAGTGTTGCTGCCGAATATGACATTGAGAACTGGGGGGGGTGCTCACCACCTCTTCCCTCAGTTTTCTCTCCTCTCACCATCCGTGACATGACAGGGGGGAACTCCCGAAATGAAAGTGAAAGTGGTGAAAGTGTCCTCTCCTCTCAGCCACAGTGCTGCCCCTGCACCCACTGCCGCCCCAAGGCCTGGCCTTGTTGGCCTTGTCTGGAATCCGGCCCTGGCTGCATTGATGGGCACTGGTGGATGTCAATTGATGAGCGCTTCATTAAAAAGGTGGGGTATACATGGGAAGGGCAAATGGGGTGGAGTCAGGGGTGGAGCCGGGGGGGGGGGCAAAATGAGGTTTAGCCTAGGGCAGTGATAGCGAACCTTGGCAGCCCAGATGTTTTGGAACTGCATTTCCCATGATGCTCATGCACTCTGCAGTGTAGTTGAGCATCATGGGAAATGTAGTTCCGAAACATCTGGGGTGCCAAGGTTCATCATCACTGGCCTAGGGTGTCAAAAATCCTTGCGCCAGCCCTCCATATGGCTATAGGACTGCAGTGAACAGAAAAGAGTTTGGTATCATAGTACATGACAACTCCAGTTTTACTTTGAAAAAAGAAATCCCTCTAGATAAATGGTAAAAAGGTTTGCAAACATTGCAAGAATCTAAAATCATTTGTGCTTGCTTTGCCATGTCCTATCTCAAACAGGTTTCTGAATGGGAGGGCCAGCACTCATTATCGTCAGATGAACAGTTTCAGTGTTGTAATAAAAAAACTGCAGTGTCAGCATTCCTTTAGAAGTTTATGACATGCAATGGAGAAGGAGTGGCCTCACCATCCTTTTATTCTAAAGCTGGCTATACACTAGTGGAATTTTGCTTGAAATTTTACTTTTAAGAATGCTCATTAGGGGGGTCACATTTTACATTTTTTTTCAACTGAATTGATACGAAAATTTAAAGGAGCAGAATCTCAAACGAACACATTTCTAATGCCACGTACACACGATCGGACGTTCCGACAACAAAACTGTGGATTTTTTTCAGACGGAATGTTGGCTCAAACTTGTCAATGATTCAGAGCATGCGTCAAATTGATTCCGAGCATGCGTAGAATGTTTGTGCGTCGGAATTGGCTACAGACGATCGGAATTTCCGACAATAACTTTTGTTGTCGGAAAAATAGAGAACCAGCTCTCAAACATTTGTTGTCGGAAATTCCGACAGCAAATGTCCGATGGAGCCTACACACGGTTGGAATATCTGACCAAAAGCTCACATCGAACATTTGTTGTCAGAAATTCCGACCGTGTGTACGCGGCATTACAGTGTATGTGGTTTGCATTTGGAAAAGTCCAATTACTCCAAAATTAAAGTGACGTAAGCAAACACTGTTTCATTTACATTGTCCCTTCTTTTTATGTATGTCGATGATGACGCTGTATTTATGTTAATATTAAAAAAATCTAAATACCCTTTTCCTAATCGATATACATGACCAAGGTAATTTCCAGCCTGTCTGCAAGGAAAAATAAGCAGGAGGAGGTCACGTGTTTAAAATAAAAAAAAATAGGCTTTGGAATACGGAGTAAAAATAAATAAATATTATCAATAAACTGTTTAAAATTGGTATGCAAATATATATTTGAAATCAAATCTTTATTATTTTGTGGAAATAACATGGTGTGAGTGAATTTCTGCCAGTCACAGCCAGCCCGTGTCCTAGAAAAGAGGGAGGCGAAACCTCCATCAAACTATTTGTGATATTCTGCCCCCATTGTGTTTAGCTGGTTAGTGGGCATGGAAGTAAAGGGAGGAAGTGGTCTGTCATATACCACTGTGTATACACCCACATGTGTGACTCTATAGCAGTGTCCTCCTGTCCTCAGGGCCCACTAACAGGCCAGTTTAATACCTTGGGGAGATGCAGACTAGAATACTAGAATACTGCAATCACTGAGCAGCAAATGAAGTCACCTGTGATGTATTTCAGTTATCTTGCAAATCTGGCCTGTGAGTGGGTCCTGAGGACAGGGTTGAGAACCACTGCTCTATAGTCACATGGGCTGCTCAGATGTGATAGGGAGGAAATGCTCTGCATAGAAACTCACTGAAAACTGAGCATGTGCAGAGTTGCCACCACAGCTGCAAAATCCCTAGCTGAATTGGTGACATGAACAGAAGGTGAAGATAGAGAACAGCTGGAACCAGTTTTTTTTTGCAGAATACAAAAAACGTTAAAAGTTAAGCAAACTGGATTTTGAAGTTCTTTTTCGAATGACATTTGTCAAGGCGTCAAAAGGTAATGAGCATACGTATAGAAATTTTTATAAAAAAATCTACTGGTGTATCTCCAGATTGATTCTCCGACATATGTATGACTGTTTGAGTAATTTTCTCATAAAAAGGGTTATTTTGTGCTTTTAAATTTAAACTTTTGTTGTGTAAAGTGGTCCATTTAGATGCAACCAGTGCTAAGAACAGTTTGTTGAAGCTGAAATAAACAAAAAAGCACAGGTCCGGATTCAGGTAGCCCAGCGTAATGATGTGCGGGAGTTACATATCTCCGATACGTTACGCCGCCGTAAATTAGGGCGCAATTTCCGTATTCATAAAGAACTTGCGCCCTAAGTTACGGCGGCGTAACGTATATGGGCCGGCGTAAGCCCGCCTAATTCAAATGGGGATGATGTGGGCGTGTTTTATTTAAATTAATGGTGACCCCGCGTATTTTAAGTTTTTTTACAAACGGTGCATGCGCCGGTCGTGAAAGAATCCCAGTGCGCATACTCGAAATTCCGCCGCAAATCGTCATTGCTTTCGGCGTGAACGTAAATTATGTCCAGCCCTATTCGCGAACGACTTACGTAAACAACGTAAAAAATAAAAAATTCGACGCGGGAAAGACGTCCATACTAACATTGCGCACGCCTCATAATAGCAGGAGCAACCTTACGCCGAAAAAGCCTAACGTAAACGACGTAAAAAAATAGCGCCGGGCGTACGTAAATTTGTGAATCGGCGTATCTAGGTCATTTGCATATTCTACGCCGAAAACGACGGAAGCGCCACCTAGCGGCCAGCGTAAATATGCACCCTAAGATACGACTGTGTAAGAGACTTACGCCAGTCGCATCTTAGGCTAATGTCGGCGTATCTTGCTTTCTGAATACAGAAAAAAGATACGCCGGCGCAGCTTTGAATTTACGCAGCGTATCTATAGATACACCGGCGTAAATCCTTGCTGAATCCGGCCCACAGTGTTTTTCCCCCGCCTCCATTCATGCTAAGTACTGGGAATGATGTAACCCCTGTGGGCATATGCAGGAGTTACATTAGGGGCCATCCAATGACCAAAGAAGATGACGTGTGACCTGGAAGTAGCAGGAAAAGAGATGGCGTCAGTGAGGGATTGAGTAGCGACTGACAGCCCAGATCGATCAGCACTGGAGAAGGGCACACTCATACGGTAAGTGTGCCATAATGTGGAAATATGCTGAGCTCACCCACCTTACTTCCGCTTTAAGGTGTTAAGAATTACTAAAGCTAAAAAACCCAATATTCTGGACTTTTTATTGCAATGTATCAATACAAAACACCAAATGGGCATGGACAACACATCTGCATTGACTGTTTCCCATAAACTCATTTAAAAACTGACAGAGAAAAATCCATTCTATCTGAGGTAGAAAATACAAATATTACTTCATTTCCAAGGAGATATTCATTCATATTATACAATACATTATATTTTCACTTGATTTCCAACAAGCAGAGCCAAAATGGGCCATCCTTCCTTGCAAGACATTGTTGAAATTCAAGCCTTCGGGTAGAATGCTGACTTCTGAAGAAAAAAAAAGTGTAGCCTCTAGCAACCAATTAAGTGTTACCTTTTCTTTCTAATGTGCTTTAGCAAAATTATAGCTGTATACTGATTGGTTGTTAAAGAGACTCTGGGCCAGATTCACAGAGCAAGTACGCCGGCGTATCTACTGATACGCCGGCGTACTTTCAAATTTCCCGCGTCGTATCTTTAGTTTGAATCGTACGCCTTCGGATCTTAGATGCAATACTTCGGCGCCCGCTGGGTGGAGTTTGCGTCGTTTTCCGCGTCGGGTATGCAAACTATCGATTTACAACAATCCACGAACGTACGCACGGCCGTCGCATTTTCTAACGTCGTCTGTAGTCGGCTTTTTCCGGCGTATAGTTAAAGCTGGTATTTTGCGGCGTATAGATAGACTTGCGTCGAAATTTGTATTTTTTTTGCATAAGTCGTCCGTGAATAGGGATGGACGTAACTCACGTCTAAGTAAAAAAAATGACATCCTAGCGACGTCATTTAGCGCAATGCACGGTGGGAAATTTCGGAACAACGCATGCGCAGTTCATTCGGCGCGGGGACGCGCTTCATTTAAATGAATCACGCCCCCTACCCGCCGATTTGAATTCCGCCGCCAGAAATACACTACGCCGCCGTAACTTAAGGCGCAAATTCTTTGAGGATTCGAAGATCCGCCAGATAAGGTACGGCGGCGTAGCGTATCTCTGATACGCTGCGCCCATCTAATTATCTGTGGATCTGGCCCTCTGTCACTTCAAGAATACTGAAGGCTGCTGATAGGCATGGAGAGGTTCACCTAACTGCAGAGGCTTTCAGTTGGGGGATTTACTAAAATTGGAGCACAGAGAAGGTGGTGCAGCTGTGCATGGTAACCAATTAGCTGTTAAGTTTTCCTATTCAAATTTTGTATTAAATCGAGTATCACAATACCCATCACATGAAACATAACAGCCATCATAAATAGGGAATGCTTCCATGTAGGGAGTGGTACATTAACACAGTGGTTCTCAAGTACCCCCAACAGGCCATGTTTGCAGGTTTTCCTTTAGCTTGCACAGGTGCTTTAAATCAGAGTCAATGGCTTGGTATTTTGGACAGCTATTTTATCTAAGAGAAATTCCCAAAACATGGACTGTTGGGGGTTCTTGAAAACAGGGTTGAGAACCATTGCATTAACAGGTTCCATTAACATGTCAAAACAAGCAGCAACTGTACACAATAGGCCAACCAATTTATAGACAAATATATTTTGTCAAATGATGGCGGCTTGTAGCAACCTAATAGCTAAAGTAGAGGTAGAAAGAGAGCTGACATTTGGGTGGCCCAACCCAGCAATGGAAACCTAAGACCAGCTGTTATGTCAAATCTTAAAGGGGTTGTAAAGGTTCCTTTTTTATTTTCTAAATAGTAATAGTTACTTTGAGCTAGTGCATTGTTGGTTCACTTACCTTTTCCTTCAATTTCCCTGGCAAATGTTTTTTTTCTTTGTCTGAATTTCTCACTTCCTGTTCCTCCACAGTAAAGTCTTCAGTAAGCTGTTCTAAATGACTTTCCGCCGCTCGGATGATAGTGGAAAGCTTACTGAGGAGAAACAGGAAGTGAGAAATTCAAACAAAGAAAAAAAAACATTTCGAAGGGAAATGGAAGGAAAAGGTAAGTGAACCAACAATGCACTAGCTTAAAGGAACCTATTTAGAGAATAAAAGACGAACCTTTACAACCCCTTTAGAAGCCAATTGTTACTGGGCACAGCTGTACCAAATTTTGTTTGCTCCAGTTTTAGTAAATCCCCCTTAGAGTGCGCTTCTTCATCCAAATATTAAGCAGTTATGGTCAGGCTTATTTTCGACACTTAAGGCCCCTTTCACACTGGGGCGTTTTTCGAGCGTTATTCAAGCGTTCTTCGAGCATTTTCCAAACTTTATTCAAGCGTTATTCAAGCGAAGCCTCATCTGCAATCTCAATGTGCTGGTAAAGCACTGCTAAGGCCCCTTTCACATTGAGGCGTTTTTCATGCGGTACAGCGCTAACAATAGCGCTGCTATACCGCATGAAAAATCATGCCCTGTAGTGTTCAATGTGAAAGCCCGAAGGCTTTCACACTGAAGCAGTGTGCTAGCAGGAGCGCTCCAAAAGTCCTGCTAGCCGCATCTTTACTGCGGTATAGGAGCGGTCGGTGTGTTCACCGCTCCTATACCGCTTTCCCATTGAAATCAATGGGAAACCGCTGTAATACCGCCCGCAACGGGCGGTATTAACCCTTTTTCGGCCGCTAGCGGGGGTTAAAAACTCACCGCTAGCGTCCGAATATCGCGGTAAATACGACGGTATAGCGGCGCTACAAATAGCGCGGCTATACCGTCACCGCGGCTCCACGCCTCAGTGTGAAAGAGGTCTAAGACCCTAATGTTTTAGGGCGTTTTTTGCAGTGCCTCAGTGTGAAAGGGTAAGGCGTTTTTACAGCGCTTTCAATTCATTTCAATGGAGAGGGGCGTTTTTGAAGCGTTTTTTCCAGCGCCCAAAAGCTGCTCCAAAGATGCTGCTTGCAGGACTTTTCTCAACGCCCCGCCAGTACAGCGCCTCAGTGTGAAAGGGCAAGGCTTTTTACAGCGCTTTCAATTCATCTCAATGGAGATGGGCGTTTTTGGAGCTTTGTCTGATTAGAACTGTCTGGCATTTGGGTGAAGCATAGGATAATGAAAGCTCCTGCCCATAATGCACAACCACCTCTGGGTGTCTGTGCTTCATAGATGTCAACAGTTATCAGTATTCTTAAAGTGAAAGAGTCTCTTTAAGTGCAAAACAACTCCTTTCTGTTCCTCCGGTTACTGTTACGCTTTGGAGGCATCTGATACAGTAGCCCCAAAATCACTTGTAAAGAGATGGTAAAAAAAATGGTAGCGCTACAGAAAAAATTATCGTGTGAGCCACCAGAGAATCACTAAGTTGTGGACAAAAATTTTGCTATAAACTTTTTTTTTTCATACAATATAAAACCCAGCAAATCCGTAGGCCCTTCTTCCAGCTGGGAGCTAAAATCAGTAGAGAGGCAACTATGGCAGGAAAGAATTTTCTGTTATTATAGTAGTCCAACATATCTGGTTCTCGCAGAGCTTCTGTCTGTGAAAATACATTTTAGCAGATATCATTCTTATGCCACAGACTTTGCTTAAAATCATAATCAAGTTCAATTTTTCCTGTAGGAAGCCATTATTCCCAGGGCCCCCAGACACCAGAGGCTCCGGGGTCACAACTCGGATCATCATCTGGATAGTAAATAGGAACCGAATTGTTGTAGTAATACTCCAGACGGGAAAGAAGTTTCTTCACCACACCAGGGTGTTTCTCTGATAAATCACGAGTCTCTTCGGGATCACTGATGATATCAAACAGCCAGAGAGATTTTTTCCAAGAACCCAGAGAGGGAATGTCTGTGGCATTTGGTGGGGGAAACCAATGGTCACAACCTTTTCAGAGAGAAGGTAGAAAAAGAGAGAAATAAAACTATAGTACTGAAATCACACAATTGTGGATGGCACAAACATCTACTGCATTAAATCACAAGACTTGACGAACACATTGACTAATACATGCAACTCTGCGCAAAACTATGTCAAGTCCAGTAAGCATTGACTTCCCTTTTCCCATAGCTTGGAACAAAGATGGAAATTCTCCCTAACATGGCACATAAAATGTATGAAATACAAAGAGCAGACCAACTGTAGGTACATAGGAATTATAACCAGTAAATGTCACCTCCTCTAACCGGGCTCCTAGTTTACTATGTACAGCATATAGCTTAAATACAGCAAAACATGACAGTACTACTCATAGCTCCCAACTGTCCCTGATTTTCAAGACCTGATTTGGAACAAAGTCCCTCTAGTCCTCTTTCCTCCTTATTTGTCCTTCATTTTAGTCTGTTCTATATAGTTATATATAAAATGCACTACTTATCTTTTTAAAAAGTGTTTACTAAATTTCTGCATTGGTAAATTTCAAAAGCCAATATAAAGGAATAGCAGTGGTTAAAAAAAAAAAAATGCCTGTGGGCTTAACTAATCATTTTTCTTTTGTATAATTCTCCTTTAAGGTGGCATGGCAGGGGATGTGTCCTATGCCTACATACTTTTGCTAATTGGTGTCCCTCATTCCAATTGCAAAATGTTGGGAGGTATCAGTGGCGTCGGGAGGGGGGGGGGGACTGGAGCCCCGAATGGGTCCCCAAATATCCCTGAGTCTCGGCCATTTATAAAACAGTTATTAGCCCCAAGTCCTTCAAGAGAAAGTGGCATGAGCGGGGATCGATCCGAGCAAGTCCAAGTCTAGTGGACGTCACACGGTCCCGCCCGCGATCCCGGCATTGGACCAGTGAGACGTCCGTCATAGGCACTGCCATGTCCAGGAGGTGCTGCCTCCTGGACCCGGAAGCCCCTTCTTAAGGTGACCAGATTTTTAAAATGAAATCCGGGGACATTTTTTTTTTTACTAGTAATGGCGGCAATCAGCGACTCTCTGCCCATCGCCGCTGCCTGCCTCACAGCCTGTCAAGTCTTACTCTCCGGGCCCCAGCTACTACTGGGTGGGGAGCTGAGGAAGATCACTTCGCCAGGGAAGACAAGGAGATAGGCAGGCGACTGGCCGGGACTTGAGCCAAGGCAGAAGAACATGCGAGGGGAGCTGAATGGGCATGTACCCAAAACTGAAGAAATATTCCCTCCGCTCCGACTAGCACATGATCATAAGAAAGGGGCACAGATAATGAAACAAATACACCCCATAAGCTAGTAGGATCAGCGGAGCAGGGGTGTGTAATTCAGATTTGTTTTTATTCTGCACTGACTGTCTTTGAAATTGCACAAGCCCCTGTTCAACTCCAATCCGGGGACAAAACCAGGGACAGACTTGGTCCAGGGACAGTGTCCTCAATCCAGGGACTGTCCCCAGAAATCGGAGATATCTGGTCGCCCTAGCCTATGATGGACATCACATGTTAAATGCATAAGAGCAGGATACGGCTGATAAAGCAGAAGGAAGGTATATGATGGTTAAAGCAGAAGGAAGGGGTATGGATGTTGCATACAGGGAGTTTGTGTATTGAAGGTCTATAGGGAGATTCTATATATTGATGTTTTTAGAAGCTACAGGAAGGTGGCAGAGGACAGGGTCCTGATATACTTCTTGGGTGTACATTATGGCTCAGAAACTACAAGCCATACCATTGCAATTAAATTCCACAGACATTGAAAGCAAAGAATTTTAGTGCATACTAATACTTCTTAGTGAAGCCCATCCGGGACCTGCCAAAATCAAAGCAAATGATACCTGGATATCCAGTCAGTAGTTTCCATTTCCCATGTCGAATAGCAGCATGAACTGATATATTGAACAGTGAATATTCATAATCAGGAATGGTGCTGGACAAGGGCGTCCTAGTTTCATTATTTGCAGAACCTAAGAAAGAATAAATATGTAAAGAGCTTTCAGCATGTTATCCTTATATTTTCTGCCAATGACAAGGTTAAAGAGGGGGTTCACCCTAAAAAATAAATGTTTTTCTACCATTAAATCAAGCATAGTAGCGCGAGCTACAGTATGCCTTTATTTATTTTTTTGGCCCCGTACTCACAGTTTAATCCCGTAGTGAAGTTTCAGACTTCACTCGGGGAATGGGCGTTCCTATGCATAGGGAAGATGATTGACGGCCGGCTATGGCGCGTCACGCTTCTCCGGAAATAGCCGAAATAGGACTATTTCGGCTAGGCGCAAACTAGGCGCAGGCGCCGTATAGCGCCGTGAAGAGCCGAGACCTACTCCGGCTATTTCCGGAGAAGCGTGACGCGCCATAGCCGGCCGTCAATCATCTTCCCTCTCCATAGGAACGCCCATTCCCCGCGGGGAGTCTGAAACTTCACTATGGCATTAAACAGTGAGTACGGCGCCAAAAAAATAAATAAAGGCATACTGTAGCTCGCGCTACTATGCTTGATTTAATGGTAGATTGTTGTTATTAAGGGTGAACCACCGCTTTAAGATATCAAACCATCCCCAGCTAATCACAGTTTACATTTCAGTTGTGTATATACACTGAACAATACTAATTAGATACACAAGGTACCCTCCTAACCTCAGTTGAGCCCCAGGACTATTTCTATGTGCCCATAGTATGCCTCTCTAAGGCTGCCCAAATGGCTTTCACACCCAAAATATATTGCTGTTCCCACCTGTCAACAAGCAGGAACCAAAGTGGTGCCAATCAATCCCATTAGCTGCTTCAAGCACAAGGGGTATGATCAGACGACTGCAGACTGTACCACATACAGGGGTGCTTGTCTAGTGCTTATCACTGCAGCTTATTGGCGCAGGACATCCAGAAAAGACCCTGACTCAGCATTCAAGAAATGTTCACAGACCACTGAATGTAGAGTATGTTACTTACATGGGGAAGCGTCCACAAATAAAGGGTCTATATTATGCAGCAGCTCTTTTCTCGGGGATGGTCTTCCTTCACTGATAACAAATTCAGAACGGGAAAAAACATTACAAAACATTAGAATTGGAATTTTCTTTTCCCAAGAAACTAGTTAAAGAAACACACACAGTAACTATATACTATAAAAGACACATATTCTACATCTACATGAACTGTAAGATTTCTGCAGGATCATTTAAAGTTGGTACAAAATACATTTCTAATGCTCGGTTAAATGTCAAAATCAGATTTGGGGATTTCCAGTGAAATGTAAAATCCTCATTAGGTATTAAATTCATGCTACATTAGTGCTACCCATAGGCGCGTGCATGGGATGTGTCGGATGTGCCTGGGCACACCCTAATTACCCTGCGTGGCGCAGATTCCCCCTGCTGATTATTCAAAGCCCCCCCAATGGGGCTCCTAAAAAAAAATGTAAAAAATAATAAAATAAAAAAAACTACCAGCACATTCATTTCTGCCCTACTTACATGTACACTGCAATACTGACACTGTCCATGTTTTAATACATAAAAAAGTTTACATTTACTTATAGGTGTGTGTATATATACAATATATTGTCGAAGGTATTGGGACACCTGCCTTTACATGCACATGAACTTTAATGGCCTACCAGTCTTAGTCTGTAGGGTTCAATATTGAGTTGGCCCGCCCTTTGCAGCTATAACAGCTTCAACTCTTCTGGGAAGGCTGTCCACAAGGTTTAGGAGTGCGTCTATGGGAATGTTTGACCATTCTTCCAGAAGCACACTTGTGAGGACAGGCACTGATGTTGGACAAGGCCTGGTTTGCAGTCTTCACTCTTATTCATCCCAAATGTGTTCTATTGGGTTGAGGTCAGGACTCGGTGCAGGCCAGTAAAGTTCCTCTACCCCAAACTCGCTCATCCATGTCTTTATGGACCTAGCTTTGTGCACTGGTCCAAATCATTTGGCGGGGGAGGGATTAAGGTGTGGGGTTGCTTTTCAGGGGTTGGGCTTAGCCCCTTAGTTCCAGTAAAAGGGAACTCTTAAGCCTCGTACACACGATCAGTCCATCCGATGAGAACGGTCTGAAGGACCGTTGTCATCGGTTACCCGATGAAGCTGACTGATGGTCCGTCGCGCCCACACACCATCGGTTAAATAACCGATCGTGTCAGAACGCGGTGACGTAAAACACAATGACGTGCTGAACAAAACGACGCATGCGTCGACTTGATTCTGAGCATGTGTGGATTTTTAACCGATGGTTGTGCCTACTAACGTTCGGTTTTGACCTATCGGTTAGGAATCCATCGGTTAAATTTAAAGCAAGCTGGCTTTTTTTTAACCGATGATTAAATAACCTATGGCGCCCACACACGATCGGTTTTGACCGATGAAAACGGTCCATCAGACCGTTGTCCTCTGGTTAACCTATCGTGTGTACGAGGCCTAAAGGCATCGGCATACCAAGACAGGGTGAGAAAGCCCCACCTCCAGATGAAAGAAAAAAATGCCCATGAAGACTCCTGAGATGTATGACATCATTTTGGTCTAAGCCAGAACCAGGAAACAACTGAAGAAATGTAAAAAAAAATCTATATACTAATGTTAAGAGCATAAGGATTAAAAATAGTTAATGTTGATTGAGAGAGTAACGTTCCACTTTAATGTTCACCACTGTATCTGCTTTGTAAAGAAAAAAATACCTGATTGTCTCCCATACATCAAACCCATCAAGGGGCTTGGTCCCATTGGTAGATCCTCCTGCAAGGTGCACTAATGTGGGCAACCAATCTGAAATATGGATCAGCTCTGGGCTTGTGACTCCAGTCTGTTTTAACAAGGGGCTTGTAACAAAGCCCACTCCTCGCACTCCTCCTTCCCAGAGCGTCCACTTCCTCCCACGTAGAGGCCAGTTGTTTCCCCCTTCTAAGGTCTGACCACCGTTATCTGTAAGCAAAATGTTATCCATCAACTAGGAGATATGAATGCAATTAAATAAAATGATCGAATTTCGGCAATGTTTGACACAAAATAGGCTATGGAATTTAGTCACTGGGACACTCTTAGCCCTTTCTTGTTAAATATGTAAAGCAGTATCAAAATCCATATTAGCATAGATCATAGCTACTATAACTGGAACAACACAGGATACCCCACTCAGTAATGCTAACTCCACTGTATCACTTGATATGCTTCATGCATTATTTTGCCTCCTCTGGCAAAGGTGCTGGATAGTCGAATAACAACATATTGAAGGTGTAGCTTCTTATATGACCTAGTGACTGTGCCATTGAAATGCACCTATTGGAGTTCTCAGCTCTGCTGCTTAGTAAACTTTGCTGCACCTTTTCTCATATCAAGGTAGGTGCTTTTCTTTTTTTTTTTTTAAGTGTATTTTGTGCGTGTACTCGAGAGAGGAGCCGGACTGCAGGAGTTGGGAGTAGGCAGGCCTCCCCCAGAGGCAATCTGCCATCTTTCTCCATGCCCCGGGTGGCAATGGCAGGTGCGTGAGGGGGTCCTCCCACACAGCCCGCCCAACCTGCTCCGCTTTGAAGCCCAACGGGGCAGAGGGACTCCCTATAAGGGAGTGAGAGGATTTGTTTTGCCCGCTCAACCAGCCCCGTTAGTCCTTCGCCTCTCTTTTTTTGAGACGTGGTCAAAGTGCGTGCATGTTAACCCAATTTCGAGTGCGTGTAAGTGTGGTGGTTTTTGTGGGAGGGGTTTTGTGCTGCCCTAGGCAAGACTAAATTCAGGCACCCCAACCCCCCCCCCCCCTCTAAATTTGTACCACACCTTCCTGTCTATTGACACCTACCGCCATCCGATCCGATCCTGTCTGCCAAAAACAGATTGATCTATTCCTCGTCTGTCTGATGGATCGGATAAGATGGCCGTCGGATGGATTTCAATCCAACCACCCCATAGAGGAGAGCGTGCTGTGTCCGTGTCTACTCTGCATAGCGGACATATTCCCTGCTGAGTAGGCATATCCGCTTTATGGAGCTCGCCCGTGTAAAAGGGCTCTTACATTTTTTTTTTTTTATCTTGAAGGCAGCTGCAGGACCTATTCGCCCTACCAACCATTGGGTGGCCGCCACCCCGCTCTGTCAAACCATCATAGAAGCTGCATTATTGCTTCTATGAATGAAAAACACTCTATGAATGGAGGAGACAGATCTTTCATTCATTCACCTATCCTCCATTCATGTGCTTTTCAGTGTCCATGAATGGAGGAAGGGGGAGAAAGGGTGAGCATGATCAGCACTCTTGACAAGTGCACATGACAGGTCCCTTGGTTTATGTTAGCCCCTGCAACACCAGAAGGTTATGGTTGCAGGGGAAAAGGGGGAATTAGTGGACATAGGATTTCCTTGTCAAAGTATTTTATTGATTGAATAAGCAAGTAAATTAAAATACAGTTGTAATAAATATTGCAATGAGCCATACGTGTTTAACAGAAATGGTAAAACTCTAAGGTCCAACAGTAAACTTCCGATAGGTAGGTTATTTAACTACCATAGAAAAAGAAAAAGTACATTAGTTAATAAAACGTATGATAACTGACTTTGGTGGAAATCATGCTAACGTAAGAGGTAATGGCTTGGACCAGAACTATTAAAAACATTAGGTAGAATAATACTTTATTACTCTTCAGAAAATAAGGAAAAAAAATAATACCAAAAATACATTTTAAAAGAAGAAGGGGAAAGAGAGAAACAAAAAAAAGGGGGGGGCACACAGAAGCAGAGCGAAACAAGGAAGCGTAGGAAAGAGTTCACTGGATTGGCACAATTAACATGGCTTTTTGTCTGAGGACATAAAAAGAGCATTATGATCTTCACAGTAAAGAGTAGGGTAACATCTAGGTTCTAAGAATTTGGGTTTGGGTTTGTAAGTCACTTTGATCTGGGTAGGGTTGTCAGCTACCACGAGAATTCTGTTATCGCAGGATGGTGATAAGTGGTAGTTAATCCAAGGATTTCATATTTTTTCAAAAACAGGAATTTGGTCCCTTTCTATTGCTAGCATTTTGGCATGAGACATAAAAACATTTAGGCCCAGATTCACAGACACTTACGCCGACTTATCTTCTGATACGCCACGTAAGTGCACGGATGCGCTGTCGTATCTCTGCGCCTAATTCTTAATAGAAGATACGTCTGAATTTTGGCCTCATCCGACCGACGTAAGTCTCCTACGCCGTCGTATCCTGGGCGCATATTTACGCTGGCCGCAAGGGGCGCTTCCATTGATTTACGTGTCGAATATGTAAATGAGCAAGATACGCCGATTCACGAACGTACTTACGCCCGTCGCAGTAATCTACGCCGTTTATGTAAGGCGTACGTCCGGCGTAACGTTAAACCACCATATAGGAGGCGCATCCCATGCAAAGGTATGGACGTCGGAACAGCCGTCGTATTTTACGTCGTTTACGTAAGTCATACGTGAATGGGGCTGGGCGTAGGTTACATTCACGTCGTAGGCATTGAGCCGTCGTATCTTAGGGAGTATATGCAACGTGATTCTGAGCATGCAGGCGCATGCGCCGTTCGTTCGGTCCTTCATTTACATGGGGTCACGCTTCATTTTAATAGATCACGCCCACTACCTTCCTACTTTGAATTAGGCGGGCTTACGCCGGCCAATTTACGTTACGCCGGCGCAAGTTTGGGAGCGAGTGCTTTGTGAATACTGTTCTTGCCTCACTGATTTACGTTGGCGTAGCGCATACGAGATGCGCTACGCCAGTCTAAAGATGTGCCGCTCTACGTGAATCCGGGCCTTAGTCTACTTTCAGTCTTGGGTATCTCTAGGTCAGGGGTCCTCCATGCCTTAGCAATTGTTTGCTTAGCGGCTGTGGTAAGTTGGATTAGGAGTCTGGTTTTAGATTGAGCAAGGCCGTGGCTGGGTCTGGTTGCACATTGAGATTAAACATTTTGGAAGCAATTCCAAATATATTTTTCCAATATATCTGAACCAATGGGCAGGACCACCATAAGTGCAAGTGGGTACCTGGGTCAGAGCATCCTCGAAAGCATTGAGCTGTGTGGTTTGGCGTAAATTTGGACAACCTTGAGGGGACGAGGTGCCATCGAGTTAAAACCTTATAATTGGTTTCTACCGCCAGGATGTTTGGGGAGGAAGATTTTGTTGCTGACCACATTTTTGACCAATCAGCCATATCAAATGTCCTTTCCAGGTCCTCCTCCCAGTGGACATAGGATTTCAACCAAAACCACAGCCAGCAGCAAAAGGAACACTTTGCATCGATTAAAAATATTGTCCCTTGTGCTGATTTAAAATATTTATTTTGACTAAACTAACAGAGCATTAAATATAAATCCAGATTTGCTACAAATTACTATAATTTGCACATTGTTCCTTGCTGATAAATAAATTGTTATTCAAGGAAAAAACTTTTAGATAGTTATCTTCCATTAAAAGTATTTTTTTCCTGTATCTACAACCCCGCATCCTACAAATAAAATATCCTTATTTACAGGCACATTTAGCTGTGACCTCCGTGCCACCTGTACCTTCAATAGAGTCTTTACATCATCTGCACAAATTCCTGCATATTTTTAAAAACCAAAAATTATCTATTGTCACACTGAACGTGGTCAGGCTTAAATTTCTTGAGCTACCTGTGGAGCTTCAAAGACAGCTCCAGCACAGATGCTGCGGTCCATTCTCAGCAGGCAGACATAGAGAACTCCGGCCTCCTTAATGTTTCCAGAATATCAGAGCGGAACACCGTGTGTTAGTGACTCTCAATACTTTCCACCTGGTGAGAGTCACAATACGTCTACTGCTCAGCAGGGAACATTGTGTTCTGACAATTATCAGAGCCCAGCGCCATGCTGCTATATGTTTTGTGTGTCAAGATATTATTAATAAAAGAGTCTTGTGTGGGCTAAGTTAGATGTGAAAGATTGTCACTGACTTTATAACGTACCTCTCATCTTTATAAAACCAATTGAATCTAGACCCTCAGTGATGTCACCCTAGACCCTCAGTGATGTCACCCTAGACCCTCAGTGATGTCACCCTTGACCCTCAGTGATGTCACCCTAGACCCTCAGTGATGTCACCCTTGACCCTCAGTGATGTCACCCTAGACCCTCAGTGATGTCACCCTAGACCCTCAGTGATGTCACCCTAGACCCTCAGTGATGTCACCCTTGACCCTCAGTGATGTCACCCTTGATCCTCAGTGATGTCACCCTAGACCCTCAGTGATGTCACCCTAGACCCTCAGTGATGTCACCCTAGACCCTCAGTGATGTCACCCTAGACCCTCAGTGATGTCACCCTAGACCCTCAGTGATGTCACCCTAGACCCTCAGTGATTTAACCCTAGACCCTCAGTGATTTAACCCTAGACCCTCAGTGATGTAACCCTAGACCCTCAGTGATGTAACCCTAGACCCTCAGTGATGTCACCCTAGACCCTCAGTGATGTAACCCTAGACCCTCAGTGATGTCACCCTAGAACCTCAGTGATTTAACCCTAGACCCTCAGTGATGTAACCCTAGACCCTCAGTGATGTCACTCTTGACCCTAAGTGATGTCACCCTTGACCCTCAGTGATCTCAGCAATTCTGTTCTGCAGATCTGCACCTAGGGTGACATCACTGCTCTTCAATGAATTCAGTATTGTAAACAGGGCGTTAATATACTTTTGTGGAAATTCCTACCTCAAGGAGTGATTGAGGGTTGAGTCTTCTTCTCCCTATATAATGCCTCTGTAGGATTGGAGTGGCAGAGGATAATGGGAAGTAGTGACCCAAAGCAATGATAATGTGAGCTACAAGGGAGTTTGAGAAACACTCCTCCGGGGTAGACCCCAGGCATAAATGGGTGAGGTGTTTATGAGTCAAAAAAACCTTATGGGATTGGGAGTAAGGAAGAGCTGGGCTGCTCCCCTTTATCAAATACATTACCTGCCAAATACATTATATCTGGAGAGAGAGACTGAATGTGAATGTGGTATAACTGTTCTGTGTAAGGTTCCAATTTTATAAGTAATGCAATGAAAAAGGCTGACAATCGCTTATTGGGAACAAGTTCCAAATTATCCTGTAAGATAGGGCCTCCAACTGGGATGAGTAGTCAATATGGCAGAGTTTTCCTGAGCAAGGTGTGTCAGAAACCCTAATCCATTCATGTCACATCAAGATGAAGGGAGGTGCACTGGGCCAGCATGGTCATTGCTGGTAGTCAGCCAGGGGCCTGCTTACATTTGGCATAGTCAGCAGGATGGGATATGTGACCACATGTGGAGAAAGTGTCAACTTTGCCAACTGGGTCTTGAGCAGAAGGCAGAGCTAAAGAAAGAGTGGAATTCCAGCATCATCAAGCGAATGTGTGAGATTTTGTTGGATGGTGTTGGGGTTCGGTCACACATTGTGGTACCAATAAGTTTGGGATCAACGGCGGATATTGGATTATGGCTTTTGCCCAGGAACAGACTGGCTTTGTGTTGCTATGGTGCCAGCAAAATGTTGGGGGCGATAGGCCCGTGCTGTAACCGGCCCTGGGCTTACGGGTGGGATGGGAGAGCTTAGGACCCCTTCTGCTGCTTGTAGTAAACAAGCAGATGTTTAGCAGCTCCGATCGCTTTTACCAAAAAGGGCATCGCTGTATCTAAAGAATTGTATCTGGATGATGACTGTAACTGCAGCCATCATCCAGATATGACAACCAATTCCCGAGGATGCACATATGCGCACATTGGTCCAGGATAGAAAAGGCTGACTCTAAAGTAAGCTGGCAGAGGTTGTTTGCTCAATGTGATTCTTCCTGCCAATAAAATGGCAAGAACCCTCCAATAAGTATAATAAATGATAAAAAAAATATATTTTTAATCAGCAATCTGCATAGCTGTTTAAGCACCTGCAGGTATTACTGTGTGGCTACAATAGACAATTGTATATACTGTATATACAAATATATATATCATGTGTGTGTTTTCAGATTTTCTCAATCTTATACAGAAAAAAATATATATTTAATATTTTGTTTGTTTTAGAAGCACATATATGGGCCCGGATTCACAAAGCACTTGCGCCGACGTATCTCGAGATACGCCGCGTAAGTGCAAATATGCGCCGTCGTATCTGTGCGCCGTGCCCACAAAACTAGATACGCCTGAAGATAGGCTTCATCCGACCGACGTAACTTGCCTAAGCTGGGGTAGAGTGGGCGCATATTTACGCTGGACGTATTTGGCGCACCCATTGATTTTCTATTCACATATGCAAATGAGGGAGATACGCCGATTCATGAACGTACGTCCGACGCAGTGCGCGTATAGTCATACGTCCGGCGTAAAGTTATGCCCCATAAAGGAGGTGTAACTCAGCAGCATCCATGCAAAGGTCTGCACCAGGGAACTCAAGCCGTCGTATTTTACGTCGTTTACGTTGGACGTGAATATGGCTGGGCGTAGGTTGCGTTCACGCCGTAGGCAGTGATCCGTCTTATCTTAGGGAGTAGATCCGACGTGATTCTGAGCATGCGCACTGGGATGCGTCCACGGGCGCCGTTCATTATACGTATCTGTCTGAGCCTCAGCCCATCATTTGCATGGGGTCACGCCTCATTTGCATGGCTCACGCCCACTTCCACATACGCCGGCTTACGCCTAGGAAACCCAGTGCAGATTTGGCAGCACTGGCTTTGTCAATCCAGTGCTTGCCTCTCTGTGCTGCGTCGGCGTAGTGTAAAGAAGATACGCTACAGCGGCATAAATATGCGCCGATGTATGTGAATCCGGGCCATGGTTTCTTTGGGTGAACATTTCTCAAACAAATGCCATTGGAAACATTTTACAATTTGTCCTCTATTACAGTGTAATACAATGGGAAAATAGATACTACTGTTGTAGGTTGGGCATTTGGGTAACCAAGGTCAACAATAGCTTCACCTTTTGGCATACATGTCAATCACATCCAATGACATGCCGCGCCAGGGGCGGGGCCAAGTGATACAGTGAGTGGCTATAGCTGCCGGCTGTATCACAGGAGCGGGCCCGCAAAAACGAACCCCCATGGGAGAGAGCTCCCATGAAGGGGGTTAGTTCTTGCAGGGAGGAGCTAAGACAGTCACCGAGGGACCCCAGAAGACCAGGTAAGTATAACATGTTTGTTATTTTAAAAAAAAAAATTACCTTTACAACCCCTTTAACCTAATTATCTGCATACTGGGGCCTAATCCTCAAAAACCCGGCGCAACGTAACTTTTTCCATTTAAGTTACACCGCCGCAAAATCTCTAACTAAGTGCCCGATCCACAAAGCACTTACCTAGAAATTTTGAGCGGTGTAACTTAAATCCGGCCGGCGCAAGGCGTTCCTCTTCAAATAGGGGCGATTCCCATTTAAATTAGGCGCGCTCCCGCGCCGGCCGTACTGCGCATGCTCGTGACGTCATTTTCCCGACGTGCATTTGTGGATCGCGACGGGTCAATAAAGTTGCGTCGAAAAAAAAAAAAGATACGGCGGAAAGAAAAAAATTTAAAACAAAAAAAAAACTGCGTCGCTGGACAGAAGGGTCTGCTTTTACAAGGTGTAAACAGTTTACACTTTGTAAAAGCAGCCCTAATTTTAAACATGCACCTTAATACTTACGGAGAAAAAACGAAGCTGAAAAGCTTCGTGGATCTCCGTAAGTGCTAATTTGCATACCCGAGGCGGCATTTCGACGCGAAATGCCCCCAGTGGCGGATGCGGTACTGCATCCTAAGACCCGGCAGTGTAAGTCCCTTACACATGCCGGATCTTCTGTCTATCTCTTGGAAACTGATTCTGTGGATCAGTTCCATAGTTAGAAACAGGGATACGACGGCGTATCAGTAGATACGCCGTCGTATCTCTTTTGAGGATATGGCCCACTGTTCTTCCAGCTCTTCCTTGTTTGTACCTCTTAGGCCCCGTACACACGACAGAGGAACTCGACGTGCTTGGCACGTCGAGTTCCTCGTCTCGTTTTGGGATGAAGCCGCCGAGGAGCTCGGCGGGCCGCCTTCTCCTATAGAACAACGCGGCCAACGAGAAAATAGAGAACATGTTCTCTATTTTCTCGTCGAGCTCCTCGGCGGCTCCATCGAGCCAAAACTGTACAGACGACAGAGATTCTCGGCAGAATCCGGGTTTTGACCGAGTTTCTCGGCGAATTCTGCCGAGAATCTCTGTCGTGTGTACGAGGCCTCACTTTGCAATCTTGTTGTTGCCGTGTTCTAACTTGACATTTTGCTGCCAATCAATTTCAAAATGTCCCTATTTATTTTCTTAAAATTATACATTTTCTCATTTTAAACATTTGACATGTTTTCTAATGTGAAAAAAATATGGGCTTATGAAATGTGCAAATCATTGCATTCTGTTTATATGTAGATTTTACACAACTTTTTTGGAATTGGGGTTGTACTTAATAATTGTTATCTCAAGCATATTTCACTCATCACAGTAAGGTGTATGCCACTGTGTGTAATATGTAAAAGCTGTAAAGTGATTCCTGTAGCTCACACCTACAATGGTGCTGAATTTATTTCATAGCATCAAAAAAGCTTCACTGTAAAATATGAACATTATAGATGTTTGGTGCCCTCCAGTGGTAAGTAAGGAATGTAACAACTATGCATGAAATCGCCCCCAATGTAAACTGAAATACAGAAAATGTAATTTCAACAAAATGTTATTCTGTGATCTCATTTTAACACCAAATTCCTCGCTGCAATCGTTTTCATTTTACCAATCCAAAACTTACTTTAGTTTTCAGTCCAGTGCCTGGATACATCTACAGTAGAAAAAAAAAAGAAATGGCTGCACATCCAAAAGTTCCAAAAATGTGCCTTTATTAAAAATCACCAGGATACACCAAGACACCAGGTATTTAGTCACGTACAGTAGACGTGTTTCACACATTCAAACGGTGCTTAATCATTAATCAGGGTAATGATTAAGCACAGTTTGGATGTGTTAAAACGCGTCTACGTGAATAAATACCTGGGGCCAGATTCACAAAAGAGATACGACGGCGTATGTCCTTATACGCCGTAGTATCTCTGTGATCCGCCCGTCCTAACTATGCGGCTGATTCATAGAATCAGTTACGCATAGATAGCCCTAAGATCCGACAGGTGTAATTGACTTACACCGTCGGATCTTAGGATGCAATTCTAGGCCGGCCGCTAGGTGGCGAGGCCATTGCGGTCGGCGTAGAATATGCAAATGACTAGTTACGGCGATTCACGAACGTCCGCGATGCCCGTCGATCTAAATGATTTCCCGCTGCTGGCTTACTGCGGCCGAGTGCAGGGTGTACCAAGATGGGCGTTGGGATGTTCAACCTCTGATGGAGACACAGAACATCACTTCCATTACGGAAAGTGACAGCCCCGGTCACTGATTCTTATGGAAGATGCGGCTGCGCCCTGCACCCCTGCCTCGGCCAGCTTACCTTTCGCTGCTGCCAGCCTGTATAGGACTCGCTCTCCGTTCCGCACTCTCCGCCCACTGACTTTCGGTTTGCGAGAAACGCCGCCTCTTCATTCCCAGGTATCGGAGTAGGCATCGGAAGCATTTGTGCGAGTACAAGTACTTGCCTAGGGCACACTGCCTAGGGGATGTACAAGTACTCGCGCAAATTCTCGGTATCGGTGAAACCCTAAGCTCAAATAAATCCCACTTCACCAAGATCCCCATTGGTTACCATGTTTTCTAAACTTCCGGTTTACCTGTAGAGAAGATGAGAACGGTGTTGTCCCAGAGTCCTTTCTGCTGCAATGCTGCTGTGACGTTTCCCACTGCTTCATCCATGGCGGACACCATCCCTGCGTAATGACGTCTTTTCTTGTCCTGGATGGAGCTATAAGGCTCAGTGTACTCCTCAGGAACTTGTAGAGGAGCGTGGACAGACTGGAAGGCCAGATAGAGGAAGAGAGGCTGCAAGAAGGACAAAGCCATGTAAGAACCAGACACACTGTCTGGAATTCATTACAGAAAAATCTAAATTGCATGCACTGGGCCATCTTGTCTAGCCAAGTGCTACTTGCCCCCTCCCCCTCCCCAAAAAAAAAGAAAATATTAAAAGCAGCAAAACATGAACACGGCCCTCAAACTCCATTTCTGGAGCATCAGAAACACAGAATGAATGAACAGAAATAACTCCATACAGAGGCTTCCCGATCATTCATAGACTGAAGCATAGTAAACACATATACTATACCTCAGTTATGAAAAAAAAAAAAATGTCATTGATCAATACAGAGAGGAAGAGAGGGAGAGAGGAAACAGTGGGCCCGGGAGATCACAGCGGGGACCTGCATAGGACAGGCAGCATTTAGAGAAACTGATCTCTTCCATCTCCCTCTTGCAGCCGCTGAATAGGAGGGAGAGGCGGAGAAACTGGCATTCAGCGGCTGCAGGGGCAGGATTTATGTACATCCCGCTGTCTTATTACGACATGCTGCAGCTGTGTCCTAGGTGGCTGCCTAGTTTGCCTAGTGGTAGCACCGGCTCTGAAACTGACAATCACTGTAGTAGATAGCTGGTTCATTCAGTGATAACATTGATCTTCCCCGTGGTCACTCACACAGCAGATCCGCCATTTATAGAATGCCTTGCATTTTTGTCAATGCATACAAGGCGTTTCCTAATTGGACAATGTGGAGATTGTGATATCTCTGTACCTTTGCCCCATGCCAGTGGTGCTGAATGAGTGTACCCCTGTGTTCAGTGTATAGAGGGGAAGATACTCACATAGCACCTGGAAGATCACAGCTATCAACAAGCAAACATGATGTCAGCTAGACCAACCACACACAATACATGCTCATTTTACATGTGCATAACAGAACAAATTCTTTGGATGGAAGAGCCACTATGAGTGCAGGACAGACAGCTCTAAGGATCCATCAGCTAAAAAAAATGGCAGACAGTAGCAGGATGACGTAATATAGATCTCCAGACAACCTATTCAGGCATAGAGCTGAGCTTGATTTTAGAACAGCACTCTGTGTCATAATAGAGCGCCCCATGGCTGTAGTGTAAGTTTTTAATACTCTTTAATTTACAAGAAACTTAGTAATAGTTTAATGTTATCAATTATGAGCGTGTATAAGTAATCACTTCTATCTATATCAGTGGCGGCCACAGGCAACCCACCCCCCCCCCCCCATCCATGCGTCCGGCCCCCTAATCTACATGCAGGTGGGGAGGGGTGTTATTTTTTGAAGCATGAGATTAGAGCCAGAGGCTCTACTAGGCTTTAAAAAAAGGTGGACTCAGGGTGTAGAGCACTGCGCTCTGAGTCCACCCAATTATGGGAGAGGAGTGGATGAATATACACTATTGTCACACTGATCCTCCTCCTAGCTAATCAGGAAGCGGGTCCTGAGACCCGTTACCTGATTGGCTAAAAGACAGGTGATCCTATTGGATGCTTAGGAGGCGGGAGGAGATGCACGGCTGAAGTTGCTGCGATGCAGAGGAGACGCCCATCCGCCGCCTGTAGGCGGGAACCTAAATGGGGTAAGTGCGGAGCTGGATGACCAACCACTGGGCCCCCGGGGGGAGGGGTGCAGGGGTCTTGCGGCCGGTCATTCAGCCCCGCACCACCGGAGGACTAGGGGGTGGTTGTTTACAGCCTCCCACCAAAAAATAAAAAACAGCCGCCACTGATCTATATATATATATAATATATGTCTAATGTAAATTGAACCATATGGTCTCATTATTCTGAGGGAAGTTGGGAACCTCTGACCTTTCTAGACTGTGGTGTGGCTCAAAACGGTTTTACCTTGTTTTTTTGGCCTGGGATACAGTGTTAATTTATTCGACTAAAATATTTTTTGTCAACTAAATTAATACTATTGAGATGACTAAAATACGACTGAAACTAAAATGGCATTTTAGTCAAAAGACTATGACTAAAACTAAATTGAAATTTGATGTCAAAAGTAACACTGCACTACCACATAAGAATAAGTAGGGGACATCTACTAAGCTGCTAAACTGAAAAAAATATAAGAAAAACACCTTTCTTATTTTGTTTCCTTAATATTTAATGTTGGTGATTTATTCAGGTAATATGTGCAATGGCCTTACAGCCAATAGAGTTGACAGTTTTTTTTTTATATTTTCAAGTTGTACTTCTGTTTGTCAAAAAGCAATATTTTTGTTTGTTTATGAAACTTGGTTTTATTTATAAAGATGTTATATATCACAACTCTGTGTATGTAGTGCATATTCAAACCTTAATATAATAAATAATAACATGTTATTAGATTTTTACTCCAGTACTATATAAAATGAGTTTGGCCATTCTAAAGAAATGCTTAAATAATGCATTCAAATTTAACTGGGGAGCTACAGTTCATTGAGGAAACCATGAATGCCAACATGTACTGTGACATACTGAAGCAGAGCATGATCCCCTCCCTTCGGAGACTGGGCCGCAGGGCAGTATTCCAACACGATAACGACCCCAAACACACCTCCAAGATGACCAACCTGAGGGTAAAGGTGATGGACTGGCCAAGCATGTCTCCAGACCTAAACCCTATTGAGCATCTGTGGGGCATCCTCAAAGGAAAGGTGGAGGAGTGCAAGGTCTCTAACATCCACCAGATCTGTGATGTCATCATGGAGGAGTGGAAGAGGACTCCAGTGGCAACCTGTGAAGCTCTGGTGAAATCCATGCCCAAGAAGGTTAACCTCCCTGGTGGTATCCCTGAGCGTGACTCAGGGTTGTTTTTCCATGCTAGGATCGGTATCCCCGAGTCACGCTCGGGGTAGCTGTGCAGAGTGTGCAGCGGCGCGGCTTACCTGCTCGCTGAATCCACAGACAAGTTACTTACCTTGTCCCTGGATCCTGCGATGCATCCCTGCTGTGTGAGCGAGCGGCGTCCTCTCTCGATTCACACAGTGTCCTCCTGTGCCGCCGATCTCCGTTCCCTGCGACGTTACGACGCACGGGGACGGAGAACGGCGCCAAATTCAAAAAAGTAAACAAACACTTTACATACAGTATACTGTAATCTTATAGATTACAGTACTGTATGTAAAAAATACACACCCCCCTTGTCCCTAGTGGTCTGCCCAGTGCCCTACATGTACTTTTATATAATAAAAACTGTTCTTTCTGCCTGCAAACTGTAGATTGTCCATAGCAACCAAAAGTGTCCCTTTATGTCAAAAATGGTTTTAAAGCAGCTAGAAAACAGCGATAATAATTTATAATCACTTGCAGAATTGTGCGATAGCGATTTGTGGGGAAATTCGTCATCAAAAAATAAATAAATAATGACAGCGACAATTCTGCAACTGAGCAAATTTCAGTGATTTTGATTTGATTACATTATTGAATAATTTTTATTATAATTATATTATTATTTGTTATAATTATTTATAGTTATTTATTATATTATAATTTATAATTTTGTTTTTAAAAAAAAATCATACCCGGGATGCCTACTAGACTCTTGTTTGGTCAGATTTAAATGAGTTATTCCTAAGAATTGCAGGCCTACAGTATAAAACGCCAAATTTCCTTGCAAATAATTGTACCGCTTTTGGTACGTAATTCCAGACAGAATCATACCGCCAGGGAGGTTAAGGCAGTGCTGGAAAATAATGGTGGACACACAAATATTGACACTTTGGGCCCAATTTGGATATTTTCACCTAGGGGTGTACTCACTTTTGTTGCCATCGGTTTAGACATTAATGGCTGTGTGTTAAGTTATTTTGAGGGAACAGCACTAGTTTACATTGTAGCAAAATGTAATTTCTTTAGTGTTGTCACATGAACAGATAGAATAGAATATTTTCAAAAATGTGAGAGGTGTACTCACTTTTGTGAGATACTGTGATTATATATATATATATATTATATATATATATATGTGTGTGTGTTTTTTTTTTTTTTTATATAAATGACAGTTATGCACACCTTCTCAGACTTGTGATTAGTGATGAGATCCACAGCTCTCTCTGTAAATAGGTGAGTGGAGTATTTCTTGTCATACCCTTTGGCTGGTGCTTCTCCATCTCGAAAGTCTAGAGCACACATGGTTTTGTTCAGAGCAATAATTTCATAGCATCTCTCATGGCTGTAATAATCTTCACTGCCAAGAAGATATCCTGGAATACAGAACAAGATGCAATACATAAAAACAAAATTTTAGCAGTTGTTAATGTTACTTTACTTCTATGTGGTCAGTTGATCTGTGCTTTCACCTAAGGCCTAGTACACACGAGAGGATTTATCCGCGGAAACGGTCCGGAGGTCCGTTTCCGCGGATAAATCCTCTGGCGGATTTTGATCTCATGGTTGTACCAACCATGAGATCAAAATCCCCGCGGAATTCCCTCGGCGGTGACGTGTCGCGCCGTCGCCGCGATGATGACGCGGCGACGTGCGCGACGCTGTGATATAAGGACTTCCACGCATGCGTCGAATCCCACGCATGTGAGGGATGGATTCGGACGGATTGATCCGGTGAGTCTGTACAGACCAGCGGATCAATCCGTTGGACTGGATTCCAGCGGATCGATTTCTTAGCATGTTAAGAAATTTTGATCCGCTGGAAATCCATCGCGGGGAAAAATATCCGCGGAAAAATATCCGCTGGATCGTACACACCAGGGGATCTATCTGCTGAAACCAGTCCGCGGATAAATTCCAGCGGATAGATCCTCTCGTGTGTACGGGGCCTTTGTTTCACAAGACTTTCGCCTAAGATTTACCCAATTTCAAATAAGATTCATGGAGAAAATTGGTCATTTTTGGGTCAAAACACTGATAATTAAAACTCTGTGTTTTCAGTAGGTTAGGGTACATTTGCAATTGTGACCAGCCCCAGTGTGAATCAAACACTAGAAATCTGCTGATTCCTGCGGCTGCTTTGCCACCTAGTTGAAGTGAGAGATGATACCGCTCTAAAAGCTGGCTTTGCTTCCATCCCAGTAAACCAAAAATGTGCTGGCTATGCACAGAAGAAGGTCCTGGACTGCCGCACTCCTTAAAACAATGGGCCGGATTCAGAAAGAATTTACGTTGGCGTATCTATTGATACGCCGCGTAAATTCTAAGCTGTGCCGGCGTACCTTCTTTCTGTATTCAGAAAGCAAGATACGCCGAAATTTGGCTAAGATCTGACTGGCGTAGGTTTCTTACGCCGTCGTATCTTAGTTGCATATTTATGCTGGCCGCTAGGTGGCGCTTCCGTCGATTTACGCGAGGAATATTGAAATTCGGTAGATACGCCGATTCAGAAACGTACGTCCGGCCGGCGCATTTTTTTACGTCGTTTGCGTAAGGCTTTTTCCGGCGTAACGTTACCCCTCATAAAGCAGGGGTTAGTCATGTTAAAGGAGTTCTCTAAGCTAAAACTTTTAACCCCCGCTGTGCCCGGGCTGTAAAACTATACAAAATAAACTTTCACTTACCTGCCTACGATCCCCCGTTGTTCCGATATCGCCGTCCCGTTCTCCGGTCCCGGTCTGTTCCACTTCCTGCGGGTCGGTGACTCATAGTGCGCTCAGCCTATCAGCGGCCGCAGCAATGTCCCGTCGCGGCCGCTGATAGGCTGAGCGCACTGTGAGTCACCGACCCGCAGGAAGTGGAAGAGACCGGGACCGGAGAACGGGACGGCGATATCGGAACAACGGGGGATCGTAGGCAGGTAAGTGAAAGTTTATTTTGTATAGTTTTACAGCCCGGGCACAGCGGGGGTTAAAAGTTTTAGCTTAGAGAACTCCTTTAAGTATGGACGTCAGAAACGACCGAACAGCGTCGTATTTTACGTCATTTACGTTAGTCGTTCGCGATCAGGGCTGTACGTAAGTTCCGTTCACGTTGAAAGCATTGACAGTTTGCGGCGTAATTTGGAGCATGCGCACTTGGAAACGTTCACGGACGGCGCATGCGCCGTTCGTAAAAAACGTCAAATACGTGGGGTCACAATTAATTTACATAAAAACACGCCCACATCATCCACATTTGAATTAGGCGGGCTTACGCCGGACAACATACGCTACGCCGCCATAACTTAGGGCGCAAGTTCTTTATGAATACGGAACTTGCGCCCTAAGTTACGGCGGCGTAACGTATCTGAGATACGTTACGCCCCCGCACAAAGTTACAGCGGGCTATCTGAATCTAGCCCAATGTCTTTATTGTACAAATAAAATCCAAAAAAACACCAAAGCGATGCAGTCAAAATGAAGTGAACAACAGGATGTCACAGAGAGTTAAGAAGGAGTTTTCTCACTACAAAGATAAAAGAAAAACAGGAATGCTGGGACATGGTCTTGATCAGGTGTGTCAAACTCAATTTCATTGTGGCCCGCATCAGCAATATGCTTGCCCTCAAAGGGCCAGGTGTCTGTGTGTTCGCGCAATAGATGTACAGAGAACCCCACCCTCACATCAGATGTCAAGAGCCCCCCCAACCATTAGAAGTCAAGAGTCCCCACCCTCCCTTACATCACAGTGCCCGCCCCCTTTGTGCTGCTGCCAGAAAGAAGCTGAGGTGCAGGGTCTGGAGGAGGACCAAAGGAGGGCTGGGGTCAGCAGCCAGGGTCTGCTAAATGCTGAGATCAGGGGAGGCAGAGACAAAGAGGTGCTGTGGCTCCACAGAGAGGCGCAAGACCTGCAAATTTCTGTTCTCTTTGCTGCCGACTGCTGAGACAGGGGCAGATATGAACCTATGCAAGGCTGAGGGGAGAAGTGCAGGATCTGGTGGGGCAGTTCTGTCCTCCTCTCTGCTGCTGACTACTGACACAAGATGGGGGACAGAGAAGAGGAGGTTGCCGCAGCTGCAGGAGAGGTGCGAGGGCCACATGAAATGGCCTGGTGGGCCAGATTCGGCCCATGTTTGACACATGTCTAGATGAAGAGAGGGAGGTTTGGGGGGGGGGGTATAAAAGGTTGGGTGGAAAAAGTGAAGTGTCTAATTAAAGGCATGATCTGTGTGATTCCATATAGCAATCATATATTCAAGTAGTGGAGTTACCTGGCAAGAGCTTATGCAGTCCCTCCAATGTGACCTTCTCTCTATAGCAAATGTGTGCCTGTTCTGGAAAGGGCAAGTTTGGGAATGGGAGAGTTGGAATGGCAGGTGTGGTGGTGTCACGTACCTTACCAGACCTCCGAAGTGCTGAGAGGGCTTCCCTTACGACCAAGTGCAGAACGCCCCCTGGAGGTGACACAGGGGGTGTTCGGCCCAGAGATGCAAGGGTTGCCAGCTTCGACTTGCTGAGTGATGTTGGAGATCAGCTGTATGCCAGGATACGTAGTCAGGCAGGGGTACCTCAGAAGTACCAGATGAGGTAGGCTGGCAGGAAGACCCAGGGGCGGAGTCAGGAGCCAAGCCGGTAGTCATGCACATGAAGCAGGAAGAGACGGGAACAGGTCAGGAGGCGAGCCAAGGTCATACACAGGAACCAGCAGACAGGAGCAGGACAAAGGATAAGCCGAGAGACAAGCCAGGGGTCATGCACGGAGAAGTCTGGTCAGGCAAGCCGGGTCGTCAACAGGAACTCAAGGAACAAGAACACAAGGTACAGGAACTCAGGATAACATCCAGGGCTGAAGATCATGCAGCAGTTGGTCACTGCTGCAGCAAGCTTTAAATAGGGCACTGAGTTCACAGTGTTGTTGCTCGTGTGCGTGCACTTGCGCGCGTCTGCGAGCGTGTGCGCGCTCATGCGCATTGTGCTTGTTGGGTCGTGCAAGACAGGTCTGCCAGGTCTCAGTTCATAGTTGGTTCTCTGACAGGTGGTCAGAGCAGGAGGGTTTGGGTGACAATCGAGGAGTGATGAGGGTCAGGCATGGTAGTGATGGCCGGGAGGTAAGAGGTATTAAGCCCTCCTAAAGGGATGGAGGCATCGCAAACCTTAAAGGAGAGAGATCAAGAGGCTAATACTTAAAGTGCTATTTCACTTCTTTTTAGAAGTCAACAACATCTGGTGAGTGCGGTGTGTGTGTGTTTATGTCTTAAAAGAATGGAGGAATGTAATGCACTATAATTGGGCACAACACATGTTTTATTTTCTTGGATTGATGGTTTATACATGCGAGCACTTTTGTAATGTTACTGTTAATGAAATACTGTTTTTTTTACTGAGTTTACAATAAAATTACTACAAACATATGCGCTTCTTTCCCCTATGGTTGTAATGGGGGGCAACACTGAGTACCCTTAAAGCGACGGAGGTATCGCAAAGACCTTACAGAGAGAGATCCAGCGGCTGGTACTTAAAGGGACTGCATGACACCGATGAAAAAAATTAATTTAAAAGCCAACAATGTTTGGTGAGTGCGGTGTGGGTGTTTTTCTTAAAGACACAGAGGGGAAAAAAATGCACTTTGATCTGAACAACACATGTTTCATATTTGGCTGATGATTCATGCACATGAGCACTTGATTTGCAAATAATACAGAATATAGATGTGTGTTAATATGGTAGCCCATGTCTTAATCTTAAAGGAACTATATTCATGGATCTGAACAGGAGATCAATGTAGTCTATGGGTAGGCCAATGTAAATGGATAAATATTTTTTCTTTCTTTTCTGGACAAAGACATGTTGGATCGGCAGTTAAAGATGTAAACAGGTGCACATCCATTTACACCAGCCTGCCCATAGACCTAACACAGGTCTGTGAGGGAAAAAACTGAACACACACATTTCTGTTCTGTTCAGAATACTGTGTGTTGGTCTATCACATAAAATCCCAATAAAATACATTTACGTTTTTGAGTGTAACAAAATGTGGAAAATCTCAAGGGGTATGAATACTTTTTTTCAAGGCGCTGTAAGTTCACTGATCACCCTGCTGATCGGAATAGACGTTGTCCACATGAAAGGGTCCTTAATTACTGTAGTGCTTCAAGACATAATACAAGCGGAAATCTATGAGAAATAATATCATCATCTCACCAAAGTAAGTGTCAAATCCTCTTCGGGTTGGCCAGACAGTCTTTCTTATACATGCCGAGGTGCCATTTTCCCACCATATGTGTGACATAGCCAGCGTCTTTCAGTAGCTCGGTAGAAGCTTCTCATCCAGAGGTAGGCAATGGGGCTGACAGGGCCAAATGATCTCATGCTGCAATCCTGTGTGAATCTATGTATAAGGAAAAAAATGCAAAAAACGAACTAGATAGCAAATAAGAAGAATATCAATGTATAATGACTTAGGGATTTTTCTTTTTTTTTTTTTACAGAGAATAGGTGCAGAGCAGAGCCTGTGCTACCACTAGGCAAACTAGGCAGCTGCCTAGGGCGCACTACTGCCTAGGGTGCCTGGCACTGGTGTTCCTACTCTCATCTTTCTGCAGGCAAGCAACTAAGTCTCAGCATCAGTAGGCAGCCGCACATAGTTTCAGAGGCACAGTGGCAGCGAAGGACTGTGTCTGTATCCCGACTTTTGAATGAATGGAAGTAAGCAAACATTCATTGATGGGCGCTGGTGAGGCCTGCATTTGATGGGCGCTGGTGAGGCTGCATTTGATGGGCGCTGGTGAGGCTGCATTTTATTGGCACTCCATTAAAAGGTGGGGTATACATGGACAGGGCAAAGGAGGTGGAGTCAGGGGTGGAGCCAATGGGGGAATTGGCAAAATGAGGTTTTGCCTAGGGTGTCAAAAATCCTTGCACCAGCCCTGGGTGCAGGTACTCCCCTTTACAAGCCATCTTGTCTCCACCCCCTTCCCACCTTCAAGCTCCGTCCCTTTGTTGCACCCCCTATCCACCCCCTTGTACTGCCCCTTTTGGAGAATACAGAACATTCATTTTTTATGCTAATTCATTTGTATGGAATTTTTTTATGAAAAGCAGTAAAATAGATCCCTGCAGCCGGCAACAATAGAACCCCAGCAACAATAGAACCCCTCAGCAACAATAGATCCCTCTGATCAACTATAGACCCGCATCAGCAACACTAGATCTCCCAGTAGCCAGCATTAATAGATTCCCACCAGCAGCAACAGCAACAGGACTCCTCCCTCAACAGTAGATCTCTCCATCACAATATATCCCCCAGCAATAATAGTAATAGATCCCCCCACCAGCAGCAATAGACCCTCCCCAGAAACAATAGATCCCCAGCAATAATAGTAATAAAATTCCCCCACCAGCAGCAATAGACCTCCCAGCAACAATAGATCCTCTTGCAGCCAGCATCACCCAACACCCTTTGGCATTAATATACATTCAGTGCTGTAGGTGCCGGAACTGCGTTCCCATGCGTTTCTGCTACAGCCCGCCCTTCCCCTTCTGCTGCAGCTGCCCAAAAATGTAGCTATTAAGGAGAGGTCTGTTTGACAACGGTGCTTGTTTCAGGTACAAGTACTTTCCCTAGACAAGTGCGGGAAGGGGAATACAGAGAGGTGGAGGCCTGATACATCTACCTTTCCCGCTGCATTCTCTTGCTACCACTTGACTTGGGCAAGTGCCAAGACAAAAGCTGGTTATCAAGCGGGCATTGTTGGACAACAGCAATGTCAGACCTCATAATTAGGCTAGCAAAGCACAAAGGAACATTGGACAAATTGCTACATTGTTACTTTGTCCTCTGGGGCCACAGAACACTGAACACAAATTGAAGTTAGAGCTCTTCTATACCATTATTACAAATAGAATAACATTACTGTGAGGGGTTAGCTCGGTAGCGGGGTGTGTGGCCCCTTGGTTGGGTTCACCACACACTGAATTTATACAGACTGGCAGATCGAAGACAGTTGTGAAAACAAAGTTTTTGGTTTATTCTTCCAACTTGCTGGAAGGACAATTGCAAGCATCCAAACAGCATAAACAAAATCAAAACATAAAATAAACTCTGGCCACCGAGGGGCGTCTACCTTCCACACAGGAACCTATCTAAGGAGTCTGGCTCAGCCTAGTGCCCGGCCAGACAGTGCTGGACATATGCAGAAAACAATAGTTCTTTTGATTTTATCACACAGAAAAATCCTTCTTCTCCTCACCTCCTCAGAAGACTTTTAATGCTGCTCTCCTTACTCACAACGCCTCAGGAATGATCCTGCAACAAAGTGGTAATCCTCTGGGCTACTTATAGAGGCCCTTAATTGCCTCATTCTGAACAGCTGAAGTTTTTCAACGGTATTTAGCCTTTCTCTGGCTACGTTTTTAGCCGCGCCCCCATAACAATCTGTGTATCATCTAAACAAGGCAGAAATGTATGTCCCATCAGTGACAACACCCATATATCTACCTGACTTCCCTGTCACAATTACTAATTGTAAAATGAATTTGGTAATTAACTGTAATACCCGATCCCATACCTTCTTCCAGGACTCTGCATGGAAACTGGAGATAGAAAAGTACTCAATATTGTAAAAGTTCTGCCTAAGTGAAGACACTACCACGATGTCAGGAGCACTGGTGCGCAGTCATGTTGGAACAAAATGTCTTGGTATGCTCTAAGAGTTCCCTTCACTGGAACTAAGGGGCCAAGCCAACCCCTGAAAAAATAACCCCACACCACAATCCCCCCTCCACCAAATGATATGTACCAGTGCACAAAGCAAGGTCCATAAAAGACATGGATGAACGAGTTTGGGGTGGAGAAACTTGACTGGCCTGCACAGAGCCCTGACCTCAACCCGAGAGAACACCTTTGGGATGAATTAGGAGCGGAAGGCTGGCTAGCCAGGCCTTCTCGTCCAACATCAGTGCATGTCCCTCACAAATGCGCTTCTGGAAGAATGATCAACATTCCCATAGGACACACTCTAACCCTTGTGGACAGCCTTTGCAGAAGACTTGAAGCTGTATAGCTGCAAGGGGTGGGGATACCCAATATTGAAACCTACTGAGGAAGACCCCCTACACATGTAGCACTAACTCGAACAGGAGCTGCTGAGTAGATTTGGGTGGCACGTTACCTCCATCTTCTCGCTGTCCAGGGTGTAATGAGAGTCTGAAGAATTTCAATGTCCACACGATACACTTCCTTTTCTGGGAATTTATTTGTAGAACTTAATAGAAAGAAGTTGGGGGGTGGAATAAATAGGTTCAGGTGTAAAGTCACAAATAGGAAACATTCCTGCTTCCCAGCAAACAGTTCTCGTCGCCACTCTAGCCAGAGTGGGCATTGCTCACCCAGATAGGTCCCTCTCTGGCCTAGCAAGCCGGGATGCGGCGCACGGAACTAAAGTACAGTCTCTGCCACAGACCTTTCTTTATGAGGAGACACTTTTGGTCCAGAATCCCCTGCCACAGGATTCAGCACCCGGAACTCTCAGCTTAGCTTTTAGTAGAACTTTAGACCCGACAGGCGACACCTGTCAAGCCTCTCAGTGTATGGTGCATCCTTCAATGAAGTTTCCAGGCCTTCTCCCAAGATTCCAACCTCTTGCATGTCCTCTCCAGGATAGGTCCTCCCCTGGCTTCCCTTCATCAAGTGGCTTCCTCCCGCAGGACAGACGGTACAGGATCACCTCTGAAAAGGCAGGCCCCAGTCTGACTACTGGGCCTACCAGGCGAAGGCTGCGACCCCGGACCAACGTGGACACGCATCCTAGGACAGACCCCCCCAACAATGGCGTCTGTCCCTTAAGTACCCCTCCCCCAGCATGCACAGCGAGGCGACCACTCCCACTGATTCGCTGCTGGAAGGAAAACCCAGTGCACCCTGACCTTGCTGCTGCCACCCTTGACCTGGAGTGGTAATGATACCCCAGACAAGCAATGGTGGAACTCCCAGCACAGCCATGGCTGGAACAGAAGCTAAATTTGCCATTAATCATATTAGTTTGAGCCAAATAACAGCTTAGACCCCACTAAATTTACAGCAGTGCCTGTTCAACAGGAGCAGGCGCTACACACAATTAGATTTTGTCTTCAGATTTACCAAAACCCCATGTAGTGCAAGGGCCGGCCTGATTGCATACCAAATTGAAACTCTTATGCCGCATACACCCGACCGTTTTTCGGGTTCTAAAAAATGACGTTTTTTTTTATGTCATTAAAAACTATCGCGTGTGGGCTCCAGAGCATTTTTCACGATCAAAAAAATGGGCATTAAAAATTTTGAACATGCTCTATTTTTTCACTAAGTTTTTTAAGGTTGTAAAAAATGGTCGTGTGTGGGCTTTAATGACGTTAAAAATCCGTGCTGCTCAGAAGCAAGTTATGAGACGGGAGCGCTCGTTCTGGTAAAATTACAGTTCGTAATGGAGTAAGCACATTCATCACGCTGTAACAGACAGAAAAGCGTGAATCGTCTTTTACTAACACGGAATCAGCTAAAGCAGCCCAAAGGGTGGCGCCATCCGAATGGAACTTCCCCTTTATAGTGCCGTTGTACGTGTTGTACGTGTTGTACGTCACCGCGCTTTGCTAGAGCATTTTTTTTTCACGATCGTGTGTAGGCAAGGCCGTTTTAATGATCGGGTTGAAAAAAAACGTTGTTTTTTTCTAGACCATTAAAAATTTAATTTTTTAGAACCCGAAAAACGATCAGGTGTACGCGGCATTAAGGTTTGACCTCATATTATATGGTTTTGGTAAATCTGAAGACACAAATCTGCAGAAAATCTAATAGTGTGTACGAGGCTTAAGACTGGTATGCTATTAAAGTTGTAAAGGCAGGTGTCCCAATACTTTAGGTCATTTAACCACTTAAGGAACTGCGCACAACTATATACGTCCTCAACCAAGATATCCATCTCTTCACGCGCCAGTCCTTTAAACGATAATGGTGGTCTGCGCGGCGGATTCGCCGCGAGATCACCGTTATCGCAGCTCTCTCGCACCCTCTGCCATTTTTTTTTTAAACAGTGAAAAATGAATTAAATTTAAATAACATAGGAAAACAATTTTTTTTTAAACGAGCCCCGTCCCGACGAGCTCGCGCGCAGAAGCGAAAACATACGTAAGTAGCGCCCGCATATGAAAACGGTGTTCAAACCGCAAAAGTGAGGTATCGCCACGATCGTTAGATCGAGAGCAATAATTCTAGCCCTAGACCCTCCTCTGTAGCTCAAAGATGCAACCTATAGAATTTTTTAAACGTTGCCTAGGGAGATTTTTAAGGGTAAAAGTTTGACGCCATTCCACGAGCGGGTGCAATTTTGAAGCTTGACATGTTGGGGTATCATTTTACTCGGCGTAACATTATCTTTCACAATATAAAACAAAATTGGGCTAACTTTACTGTTGTCTTTATTTTTTAATAAAAAAGTGATTTTTTTCCAAAAAAAGTGTGCTTGTAAGACCGCTGCGCAAATACGGCATGACAAAAAGTATTGCAATGACCGTCATTTTATTCTCTAGGGCAGCCATTCTCAACCAGGGTTCCCTCCAGAGGTGGCTAGGGGTTCCTTGAGCTGTGGTTGATTTAGCTCCTGTTTGATGGTGCCCTACATAGTTCCTGAGCCAATTCACCTTGGAGGAGCAGTGGTATTACACCAAATGCTCTTCATAGTTCTCTGTAAGGGGGGCATTCTTACCACTACTGTAAAAAAGGGCATTCTTCTCACTGACCACCAAAGTGAGGGGCATTATACCCACTGACCCCCAATGAATGAGTTTTATCAGGGGTTCCCCGAGACCTGAAAATTATTTTTAGGGTTCCCCAGCGGTAAAGTTTGAGAAAGGCTGCTCTAGGGTGTTAGAACCCCCAAACATTATATATATTTTTTTCTAAGTAATTTTTCCTAGCAAAAAAAAAACGGTGTTTAATCTTGTAAACACAGAGTCTGAAAAACAGGCAAGGTCCCCTAAGTTAACCACTTAAGATATGGACCTTTAGGCAGGTAAAGGACCCGGACAGTTTTTGCGATTCGGCACTGCGTCGCTTTAACTGACAAATGCGCGGTCCATGCGACGTGGCTCCCAAACAAAATTGGCGTCCTTTTTTCCCCACAAATAGAGCTTTCTTATGGTGGTATTACACACAGCTCTCCCCGTTCTTCAGCTCCGGGGACCAATTGCGGGACTCCAGCGGCGATCGGTCCGCCTGGTCCCGCCGGCCGCGCTCACGGAGCTTCGGACCGTGTGCGCGGACGCGCGCCCGCGACCCACGGCTGGGCACTTAAAGAGGACGTACAGGTATGTGCTTGTGCCAGCCGTGCCATTCTGCCGACGTATATCTGCAGGAGGGGGTCTTTAAGTGGTTAATGTATCTATTAGATTGCAGCTTACCAATTCATAGATGTGATGGCTGTATTTATTTTTGTTGGCTTTCTTTCCTTTTTCACCTGGTGATCTAGTCAGTTAAGCCTGGTACACATGATCGGATTTTCCTGCAGACAAAGCCTCGGACTTTTGTCGAAGGGTGCTGGCCAGTAACTTGTCTTGCATACAAACGGCACACAACTTGTCGGCCAACAACACAAACATAAGTTACGTACTATGTGTTTTTTCAGCTCTTTAGTGCCATCCTTTGGGCACCTTTTGCTAATGTTGTGTTTGGTGAGCATTGCTTCCGAGTATGCGTGTTTGTACTTTGGACTTTCTGTCCGACGGACTTGTGTACGCACGATTGGACAATCAACACAACAGAATGTTGTCCACGAAAGATTTTAAAGCCTGTCATCCAACATTTGTCCATGGAAAATCCGACAACAATTGTCCGATGGAGCATAAAAAAGGTTGGATTCTCCGCCAACCCAGGCTGTCAACACACAATTTCCATCTGGACCTCTCCCACTGTAATCCACAGACCTCACCCCACTGTATAGGAAGATTAGTGCTTGCTTAGTCTTACAAGAGAAGCCGGCCACCGTGGTGTGCCGAATCCACATATGGTGACCCGTTCGGATCACGGATCATTTACAATCTGCTTGCACCCACTAGTACCGATCAAAAAAATGTACGATTAATCGAGGAATTAAGCCTTAATTTCCACAGCCCTTTATATACAGTATTATATAGATATAAAATGTTTTGTTTTTTAAAGCGGTTGTATACCCGGAGCAGTTTTTTTTTTTTTTTACACCACCCTGAAAGGGAAAAGGCATAATGAGCTAATATGCACCGCATACTAGCTCATTATGAAATACTTACCTTGGAACAAGGTTGAGGGGAACTTACCTGGTCCACGCCGAGGGAAATGTCATCTTGCCTCGGGCGTGTCTCTTCCGGGTATCGCCACTCCAGCGCTGTGATTGGCTGGAGCGGCAATGTCGCGCGCGCGCGTGCGACTTTATTCGGCAATCAGCGGCGCATTGCGAGGGGAATATCTCCTAAACCGTACAGGTTTAGAAGATATTCTTTATACCTACAGTAAGCCTTATTATAGGCTTACCTGGTAGGTAAAAGTGGTAGTACAGAGTTTACTACCACTTTAATGAGATGTTTGTTTTTCATTTTGTACAGTTAGTAGAACAGGCATCTGACCATAGAACACTGTGTGTCTAGAACAAGGCCTAATGCCCGCGCACACACCATCACTTTATGTGATGAAAAAAAACGACGTTTTTAAAAACGTCACTTTAAATGGACCGTGTGTGGGGGAAAACGTTGTTTTATGTCTTGTGAAAAACGACAAAAAAAATTGAAGCATGCTTCAATTTATGTGTCGTTTTTCAACAACAACGTAGTTTTTTACTTCACAGAAATTGACCGTGTGTAGCAAAAAACGACGTTTTAAAAGACCTTTTTTAACCCGCGCATGCCCAGAAGCTAGTTATGAAGCGAGCTTCAATGGAAAAACGTGGTGAACGTAACCTCGCTTTGCTAGGCATTGTGAAAAAACGATGGTGTGTAGGCAACATCGTTTTTGAAAATTGAAGTTTCAAAAACGTAGTTTTTTTACTTCACAGAAAATGAAGTTTTTTTTCAATCACATAAAGTGATGGTGTAGTACGCGCATATGAATCGGTCCATGCAAGATTCTGATAACAGGAAAACAGACAAAAGCCCAATCCAACCAGACACACGACAACAAACATTCATAACTTGTCTGCTGCCTTTCAGCCCAAACCACCAGTCATGTGACACAGCCCTGAGTCATGTGACTGTGAAACTGAAAATACAGTGTACACAGGACTGAGACGGCACCATGAGCAAGCTGCAAGAGTAAGACGGACAGATAAATAAAACAGACACAAGGACACTTTTGTCCGAGCATCAGCCCAATCAGCTTCTAGCTTTCATTTTCAAAGTTGAACTAACAACTAACTAGTTGAACAAGGTAGGATAGAAGCTGGTTGGTTACTATGCACAGCTGCTCCAGATTCTGTGTTCTCCAGTCTTAGTAAACCCCCTACCCCATAATAGGGTCACTGACCTGGTATCTGCCACTCATCAGCTGGCTCCGGGGACGGGGTGCACAGAGGCTGCACATAGTACACCCCCAGCCTCACCCCCTGCCCTGACAGCCAGGTCCAAATTGGGGGGTCCTGATTTCCGATCCGTGGAAGCCGACATCGTTCCAGCCCAGATCATCTGCCAGTATGAATAGGATGTGTGGGGGGGGAGCGAGCACAGCCTGGCACTGCGTCAGCCCTATCCACCCGCACAGCAGAGCCCGGAGACCCAGCATGGTTCTGCCACTGACTGCAGATGGCTCTTCTATTTCATTCAGGAACTGGCTGCTGAGCCCAGGGACCGCCTGCACCCTCCTCTCTTCTGACATGTCACACCATGGTAGGAGGAAGCTGGCTTGTCACGCTGGGATCCTGCTTCTTCCGCAGATCATACCAGCAGCTTTTCTCAACCTTTTTACCACAGAGGAACCCTTGAAATAATTTTCCGATCTCAGGGAACCGCTAAATTGTTTTTAACGTTTTATGGAAACTAAATCAGGAAGCTGTAATAGAGAACAGGACAAAGGGTAACATTCAGCTTTCTAAATAGAACTTCCAAACTGTTTTTTTGCTGCACATTTATTCAATTCAATGTAAAGAACTTTTGTTTGCATTTGAGTGACAAAGTATACATTTACACGGGTGTTCTGTTCACTCTGTACTGCGCTGCAGGAATATGTCAGCACTATATAAATACAGGAGTTAAAGCGGAACTAAGTCTTGATTGAAAAGCTGGTGAGCGGGAAGGCGTTTTATTGCAGAGGAGACATGTAATATCTACTTCTACATTAAAATATACACATAACTTCTGCTCAACAGGTATTTATAGAATGTAGACTGAGTTGTGCATGGCGCAGCTCCGTTTACATTCCAGTACAGTCAGTGGCGTCACTAGGATGGTGTCACCTGGTGCGGGTAAAATATGGTGTCACCCCCCCAATAACCTTTTCCAAATATTTTTTACCCACTGTTTGCTCTCTGTTCTCCTTTCTTCCCCTTTTCTCTCTCTCCCTATCCATCTTTCTTGTTCGATTCTATCCCTTCTCCTTTTCTCTCCATTTTTCTTTGTCACCCTCCCCCCACCTCTCTTTCTCCTAGGACCAGAATTCACATCTCAGGAGCCTATAGGCACTGGGACTCTGAAGCGCCTCCCTCCACCAAACAGCGTTTGCCTGCCCCCTACAATGTTTTTTATACACTGAGAAAAACATGAAAAATCTACTAACAGAATGCATTTCTTTGAGAACCTGATGTCATGCTGATTTAGTGGGAATTTGCCTAAAAGGGAAAGAGGGGGGTGAAGGTTGGAGACAGAAGGGGGGGAGAGAGAGAGGAGGGTGGGGGTGATAGAGAGGGGGATGAGAGAGAGAAAGGGGGGGGGTGGGACAGAGATTGAGGGGGATGGGACAGAGATGGAGGGGGTGGTGGGGTGAGGACAGAGATGGAGGAGGTGGGGGGTGAGACATAGATGGAGGGGGTGGGGGTTGAGACAGAGATGGAGGGGGTGGGGGTGAGACAGAGATGGAGGGGGTGGGGGTGAGACAGAGATGGAGTGGGTGGGGGTGAGACAGAGATGAAGGGGGTGAGACAGAGATGGAGGAGGGGGGGGTGAGACAGAGATGGTGGGGGTGAGACAGAGATGGAGGAGGTGGGGTGAGACAGAGATGGAGGGGGTGGGGGTGAGACAGAGATGGAGGGGGTGGGGGTGAGACAGAGATGGAGGGGGTGGGAGTGAGACAGAGATGGAGGAGGTGGGGGTGAGACAGAGATGGAGGGGGTGGGGTGAGACGGTGGGGGTGAGACAGAGATGGAGGGGGTGGGGGTGAGACAGAGATTGAGGGGGTGTGGGTGAGACAGAGATGGAGGGGGTGGGGGTGAGACAGAGATGGTGGGGGTGAGACACAGATGGAGGAGGTGGGGGTGAGATGGAGGGGGTGGGGTGAGACAGAGATGGAGGGGGTGGGGGGGAGACAGAGATGGAGGGGGGTGGGGGTGAGA
>NC_053489.1:95131785-95133724 GCF_905171775.1 Rana temporaria | reverse complement strand
CTTTCAGCTATTGAGACCATTCAACTGTAAAAATGTTCGTCTCGTTCAGCTAATGATGGGACTTCTTCAAGTTTTTTTCTACTTTTTACACTTTTATAAATTTTAAGCTTTTAGACCCTTTTTTTAAACATTGAAGTCAATGAGAACATCCTTTTCCCCTTTGAATTCACATGCCATGCCAAAAGTTTCAGCTACTTCATACTTTCACTTACAGACACTGAAAAAAGTTTAAAGCGGTCACAAAATATTTAGCTATCCGGCTATGACTTTTCAGATCGTTATCGTTTACAATTTTTTGGTGAAAACGCAATTTACGTTTTGCGAATTTTTCACAAAAATGCAATAGGTTATAATGTAATCCTATGGAGGGGATTTAGAGTCTGTCATGTGACCTTAACATTGGAGATCTTTGTAATTAAAAATATCTTTACAAAAAGGGGAAACAAATTGGTCTCACGCCCACAAGATCTACTTTTCATACACAATTTTTATATCAAAACGTAGCTATGCTTGTCTGGTTTATGGCAATGTGACCAATTCTGCGATACGTATTTTAGTTTTAATTATTGGAGCAACAGCCAGAAATTATGTCTCATAGACTCTCATGTGAAATTATCTAAAAAATGTTGCTGCAGAACTCACAAAGACGCTCTTTTCTAAATCGCAGACATGGCCACATTTTTAAGTTTATCTACATAAATTTCATATCGATGCGTTTACAAGGGCCGTGTATTTCAAACGGTGTAGTCGTTGTATCAATTGCATGTACGTTTGAGGATTTATTAAGCTTTGTTTGGAGGCTTAAATCATGTATTAGATCTGTGAATTAAAAGCGTTTGTAATGTTATTTCTTTCCATAAATAACTTTCCTGACCTCAGTGCAATATTCCTCCTCACTGACCTGGGGGGGAGGGGAAACCTATTGAGGGGGGAGGGGCGACCAGGAAGTCAGCATACTCTATACTTTGCAGATAGAGAAAGAAGCTGTGTGTCCTAAAGATAGTGTAGTGGTTATGGTGAATGTCTTTGGCAAGGGGCTCACCAATTAAGCTATTCAGCATTCCCACTCGCATTTTCCTCAGGAAATGCATTGTCTAGTTATATTATATTTTAATACTCCTGCTGCTGCCTCCATGCTGAGTAAAGCTTCATGACCTCTCTGGCACAGCGGATCCACCAACAGCCTCCGCTACAAGCTACCAGACCGGACTACCAGACCGGATCTAAACAGCAAGTGTAACTATAACAATGAACCTTATGTTAAACCCTGTTTTGTGGCATTTATACTGCAACCATTGGGCTGACTGCAAGAGCTCATCTGCATTCTCTCTCTTTCTTGCTCTCCCTCTCTCTCTCTTTGTATATATATATATATTGTTGCTTTTGTTATGTTCATTTTTCAACAGTTTATTTTGTGTTCGTCGTGTCTGTGTCGTGTGCTTTAGTTTGTCCTAGGTTAATGTTAAATAAAATAATAGTATAAAATGTTTTTTGCTTATTATGAAGTTAAATGTGTTGATGTTGATTTGTTTGATGTGAAGTTAGATGTGTTGAAAAACCTACAACTCTATCTCAAAAAGAAATGAAACATTTCCAAAAAATAAGTTTTTTTAATACAAAAATAAATTTAAATATAGCTCTCAATTCGTTTCTGAATGCGGTGCATTTCCGCAATCTGACCCGATAGCTGAGCATTTTGTTGGGTGAGGTAGCTCATCTTCCGCTGGTTCTGCAGGATCCTCTGGTGGGTCTTTTCGATGAGTCTGTTTTGCCTCCTCATATCTCTTGATGCTTTTAGGATAAATAAAAAAACATTTGGATTTCAAATAACGTTACCAAATGAATAAATATTTTTTTTTTGCTTAAATCAATCATTATCATGGTATACACTTGTTGTGTCTAACACATCCCGGGAGTGCAGAATTATTAGGCAAATGAG
>NC_053489.1:95121658-95131685 GCF_905171775.1 Rana temporaria | reverse complement strand
CGCATCTACCACAAGAGCTAATTTCGAATTTTTGACATTTCGAATTTCGAATTTCTCGAAATTTCGTATTTCGAATTTTTCAATTTTCGAATTTCGAATTTTGAAATTTTCGTATTTTCGAAATTTCGTATTTCGAATTTTTCGATTTTTTTTGAATTTTCGAATTTTTGAATTTCGAATTTTTCAATTTTCGAAATTCGAATTTTTCAATTTTCGAATTTTTCCATTTTCGAATTTTTCAATTTTGGAAATTTTCAAGTTTCGAATTTTTCACTTTTCCAATTTCGAATTTTTCACATTTTGAATTTTTCAAATTTCGAATTTTTCACATTTTGAATTTTTCAAATTTCGAATTTTTCACATTTTCGAATTTTCGTATTTCCGAATTTTCGTATTCACGAATTTCGAAAATCCGAAAATTTTTCGTATTTACGAATTTCCGAAAATCCGAATTTCTGAAATTCGTAAATACGAAAATTCGGAAAAAAACGGAAATACGAATATTCGTAAATTCGTAAATTCGAATTTTCGAAAATACGAAAATTTGTAAATTCGTAAATTAAAAATGTTCGGAAGTCCGAAAATTCTTGAATAAAAAATTTGTAAATACGAAAATTCGTAATTAACGAATTTCCGGATTTTCATAAAAAAAAAGAATTAGAAACCAAACGAATTGCACATGTCTACTACCAACCCCCTATGTCACACTGGATACATGGCGTCTCTATACTGTGGGTTCAGTCCCGATCACTTTTAACAACATGCCGACGACAATACGTATATACACATTGCGGTCTGAAAATAGTTTACCGGGATTATAGCTAAAGATATCAGCCATAACCCCGGTACCGTTTTCTTTTTTAGCAGGCGGCTGGCTTTCTCATGAAACCTTTCGAGTGGCTAATGAGCTGCTCTGGCCGGTTTCCAAAGTGGCAAGAGGGGACATACCCCTCCCACTGCACACCGGTGTTGCTCGGGCTTACCGTTTCTGCCCGAGAAATTATCCAATGATGCCGCAAGCTCCTCCCATGGGCAATCAAAGAGTTAACAATCTTTGATCTACTCTATGGCCTCGGAGGACTGGAGCGACCTCATGATGTCACTTCATGGTACAGGCTGGAAGGATTTTTTTTTAAAAGGGTAAGTTCAACTTTAAAATCTGTATGGTGAGCGTACACTGGCCTGCCTCCCCATCCCCCCAGTCCCCTGTACTTGAAGCTGGTGATCACCTGCTAGGACACATCGGGTCACCGCTTCACCAGTCCGGGGATTTGAAATCCCCTGCGGCTTAATCTCATAAACGTACCTTATAAATTTACATATAGGAGGCATTCTAATTGGTCAGCGCTGACCAATCCAAACCCTCCTAGCCCGTCCTGTCAGCGGGAAGAAGAAGAGAAAAAGCTGCAGGGATTTCTACTTCCCGGACCCGATTTCTCCTAGCGGGTGATTGCCTTCTTCAGGTACAGCGTGACTGGGGGGGATGGGGAGGAGGTCCAGTGTAAGTTCACTTTACAGATTTTCTGTAAAGGTAAACTTACACTTAAAGCCAAAATTTTAATTTGTATTTTTTGTTTTAGATATTTTGCTTTTAAAGGTAAAGTAGAGATTTGGAGTCTTTTTGAACACAGATCTCCCCATAAAGAGGACCTGTCACACTTATTTCTATTACAAGGAATGTTTACAAGGAATGTTTACATTTCTTTTAATAGGAATAAAAGTAATCAAAAAAGAAGGGGACAGTGTAAAAATAAAAAGTTAAATAAACAATAATAAAAATATATTTATTTTTACCAACAATGGCCCGGATTCACATACCTGAGCGCATCTTTATGCCGGCGTAGCGCATCTCATATGTGCTACGCCAACGTAACACAGAGAGGCAAGCACAGTATTCACAAAGCACTTGCTCCCAACGCTGCGCTGGCGTAACGTAAATTCCTAGGCGTAAGCCGGCCTAATTCAAAGTAGGTGGAAGTGGGCGTGATACATTTAAATGAACCGTGACCCCATGCAAATGATGGGCCAAACGAACGACGCATGCGCCGTCCCGTAGACGCTTCCCAGTGCGCATGCTCAGAATCACGTTGGAACGAACGCCTAAGATACGTCGAATCACCGAACGTAACCTACGCCCATCCCTATTCACGTAGTACTACGTAAACAACGTAAAATACGACGGCTGTTCCGTGGTCCATACCTTTGCATGGGATGCGCCTCCAATATGTGGAATAACTTTACGCCGGACGTACGCCTTACGTAAACGGCGTATATTACTGCGATGGGCGCAAGTACGTTCGTGAATCGGCGTATCTCACTCATTTGCATATTTGCAATGAGGCGGCCAGCGTAAATATGCGCCCAAGATACGCCCGCGTAGGAAAGTTACGTCGATCGGAGGAAGCCTATTTTCAGGCGTATCTAGTTCTATGGGCACGGCGCATAGATACGACGGCACACATTTACACTTACGCGGCGTATCTGTAGATAGTGTTACGTGAATCCGGCCCAATATGCATAAGAATACATATCATCCTAAACTGATAAAAAGTTTATTTTAAATTTGGGGGATATTAATTATAGCAAAAAGTAAAAAATATAAAAAAAAAAAAAAAAAATTACGCTTTTTTTTTGTTTATAGCGCAAAAAGTAAAAACAGCAGAGGTGATCAAATACCACCAAAAGAAAGCTCTATTTGTGGGGAAAAATTTTGTTTTGGTACAGCGTCGCATCACCGCGCTCTTGTCAGTTAAAGCAATGCAGTGCCAAATTGTAAAAAGTGCTCTGGTCAGAAAGGGGGTAAAATCTTCCGGGGCTGAAGTGGTTAAGGAACCGACCACTAGGGAGGGAGTCAGAGCACCAATCCCCTTGCTACCAGAGAACCTCTAACCTATGCCTGGTACTGCTTCCCACTGGCTTGCTGCTGTTCCTCTCGCCAGTTCATGGTTACCCGTAGGAACTAATTCCTTCCTACAACTCCTTTGATGTGTTAACCCTTTGCAGTGGCCTTCTTTTCCTTCCTCTTCAATCCCGTGTGTGCTTTAGGGGCCCTGTTCTAGATATGCCATGTACCTTCATGCTTCCCTTTTAGTGACTTCAGATAAGGCATGAAACAGTTAATGAAACTTTACTGAGCATTCAGCAGCACCGTTCAAAAGCACACTGTGCATGAAAGCCCTAACAAACTAATGCAGACTGCCCAGGTTCACATCTTCTCCAAAGAAAGTCCATTTAGCTCAAGTCTTTTTCTGGCAGAGTCATGGTTCCAGGCAGGATGCCAGCAAGGCGACCCAGGAGGAGCCAGGTGCTCTAGTAGGATTACATGATGCAGCAGTCCGTCCTCTGACATTCCATGTGGACAAGAGCAGCTCTGAGCTCCCCCTTGTATTTATGAGACTTACAATATGGGGTCAGGACCCAAAAAGCTCAGGAAAGAGTCAAAACACAGTTAACCCTTTGCAACCTCAACTAATTACATAGCTGCACAGTGCAATTAACACAAAAGCAGAAATACATTCAATGATACCCAACAAGCACCTGCTTACACTATGATACATCACATGACTTGGGATGCAAGAGAACTACCCCTGAAAGTCACACTGTACCATAAACCTGTGTGTGTACCTAGCTCACCAAGACTGTCCTCTGCTGAGCCCCTGAGGCCGCGTACACACGGTCAGTCAACACCGATGGAAACGGAATGAAGGACCGTTTCATCGGTCCAAACCGATGGTGTGTGGGTCCCATTGGTCAGTTATCCTTTGGTCAAAATTTTTAAAACTTGCTTTAAAATTGAACCGATGGACGCCTAACCGACAGGTCAAAACCGACGGTTAGTATGCAAAAGCATCGGTTAAAAACCGGCGCATGCTCAGAATCAAGTCGATGCATGCTTGGAAGCATTGAACTTCATTTTTCTCAGCACGTCGTTGTGTTTTACATCACCGCGTTGGACTCGATCGTTTTTTTAACTGATGGTGTGTAGGCAAATCAGACCATCAGTCAGCTTCATCGGTTAACCAATGAGAACGGTCCTTCGGACCGTTGTCATCAGATGGACTGATCGTGTGTACGCGGCCTCAGTCTTCAACACAATTCAGTCTATATTGTATAACTGTGAGCTCCAAGCAATGACTCAGCAACCACATTTAGCTTTTGGCTGACACTTAACAAGTGCTATCAACACAAGATGAAAGCCTGTTGCAAAATTAATTTTCTTAAAAGAGAATTCCAAAGAAACTACAAAATTCAGTAGAAAAATAAACATTAGGAATAGCCACTTACCTGTGTATGCGCAATGGGGATGAGTGTTTAGCAATAAAAGCTTATGACCCACTTAGGTTTTTATTTTGTATGATTCCCCTGAAGCTTAAAATGTACTTCTACCATAAATGTTTTGTGAGCTCCGTGGCCGTAGTAGGTGTACCAGGCGATGCAATCTGAGACACAGCAAGATACAGTTTTTAAAGATTAGCTTCAGGTACTGGGAATGTCACATTTAATACAGTATTTACCAAGTAGTTTTGCATACAATAATAATAATAATATTACATTTTATTTCAGGCGGACAGATGGAACATTGAGATGAATGGAAGAAGAAGACCTGAGAATGCGGGAGGGTCTGTTGATAGACAGGAGTTCAGAAAGGTACGAAGAAGTGAGGTTATGAATGACCTTAAAGTGATTGTAAAGTCTCCTTTTTTTAGGTAAAAATAACAAACATGTCATATTCACCTGCTCTGTGCAGTGGAATTGCACAGAGCAGCCCAGATCCTCCTCTTCGATTCTCCTGGTCTCTCTCTCCTGTTCAGTGCTCCCACAGCAAGCAGCTTGCTATGGGGGCACCTGAGCCTAACTACCTGTGTTCATTCAGAAAAACGGAGCTGCGGCCTGGCCCCGCCCCCTTATTCTCCAAATTGGATGACTAACTTTGATTGACAGGAGCAAGAGCCAATGGTGCTGTGCTGCTGTCTCAGCCAATGAGGAGGGGAGTCCCGAGCAGCCGTGACACTCCTGCAACATCGCTGGATAGAGAGGGGGCTCAGGTAAGTATTGAGGAGAACCTTGGTTTTATCACTATTTCATTTGGGAAAGTTAGAAGAAAGCCAGGATTTAATTTCCTGTACACAGTCTGTAAGGGTTTTTGGCGGAAGAGTGGTAGTAGGTTTAGTTGGCAACTAGAGCTGTGTGTAATCCACATAGCAATGGCAGTGGATGTTAAATTTATGAAATATGAGACAAAGAGGAAGAAGATAGATTATGAACAAAAGGGGTCCCAGAACATAACCCTGGCTCACACCAGTATAGAGTAGCGATGGTTGAGATTTGAAAGATTTGAGTTGGATGAATTGAGTACGACCATAAAGATAAGATTTAAACGAGTTCATGGGTGTGTCGGTGAGTCCAATGGAGGCTAATCTGTCAAGGAGGATATTATTATTATATTAGGGTTGTCCCGATACCACTTTTTTAAGACCAAGTACAAGTACCGATACTTTTTTTCAAGTACTCGTCGATGCCGATTACCGATACTTTTTTTAATGTCATGTGACAGTGGCACATGTGTCAGTTTTTTTTACAATACATTTTTTGTTATTTTTTTTTTTTTTTTTTTTTACAATGCTTTTTTTTTTTTTTTGGGGGGGGGGTGGACATGTCAGTGTGTTTTTTATAAAAAAATATATACATTTTTCCAATTAATTTTTTTATTATTTATTGCAATTTTTGTTTATCAGCCCTGTTGGGGGGCTTTGGTGAGATATCAGGGCTCTTAACAGACTGTCTCTCCCCTTTGAGACAGAGAAAGGGACTGAGGGTAGAGATTCCCCAGTCCCTTTCTCAGCAGCACTGAAAATGAATAGAGAGGAGACAGCGGCTCCTCTCCATTCATAAACATCGCAGTCACAGGTTACGATCACTGACTCTGTTCATTCGCAAAAGGAAGGAGCCGGGGTTTACTGACAGATCCTGACAGATCGAGGACAGAGGGGGCGGAGGAGGACACAGAGGGGTGCACGGAGCAGAACAGAGGGGGACAAGGCACACAGATGGGGAAAACGGAGCATGGAGGGGAACACGGAGCATGGAGGGGGACACGGAGCACGGAGAGGGACACGGAGCAGAATGGAGGGGACAGCAGCAGAACGGATGGGGACTGGAGGAGAATACAGGGACAGTCAGCAGTGATCGGTGCGGTGGGGGGAGTTACAAGCACCGATCACCCTGTATAGATTTCACCAAAGCAGCTGAAATGGGGGGGGGGGCGCGGCTGTCAGGCTTTATTGAAATCTATACAGGGTGATCGGTGCTGGTAACTCCTCCACTGCACTGATCACCGCTGACTGTATTGACTTGAATATAAGCCTAGGGTGTTCATCTGCATGCCTCACTGTGCCTCACTTTGCCTCACTGTGTCCATGTGCATACCTCACTGTGTCCATGCCTCACTGGGCCCCTGCCTCACTGTGCCCATGCCTCACTGTGCCCATGCCTCACTGTGTCCATGACTAGACTGACGTTTAACATGAGAGTCTATGGAAGGGGTGCCCGGATTTGAAAAATCGTTGCTCCCCTGCCGTAGGTCTCCCAAACAACAAACTTCGCACACTTGTAGAGGAGAAATGGGGCTATATATGTGCCAAGATCCGAGTCCAGGGGACCTACGACCGGCCGATACCAGGTCCCCAATGTCACCAGAGAAATGACTGTTTAACATGGGAGTCTATGGAAGGGGTGCCAGGGTTTGAAAAATCAGTGCTCCCCAGCTGTAGGTCCCCCGGACAACAAACTTTGCACACTTGTAGAAAAAGAGTGGGGCTACATGTGTGCCAAGTTTGGTACCGGGTCCCCAAAGTCAGGGAGATCAGGCGCAAAAAGGTTACTCGAGTATAAGCCGAGGGGAGCATTTTCAGCACAAAAAAATGTGCTGAAAAACTTGGCTTATACTCGAGTATATATGGTATATAAATCAGGCCAAAATGAGGGACAAATGAGGGGGAAAGAGGGACAGAGGGACTTTGTTCCAAATCAGGGACAGTCCCTCTAAATCAGGGACAGTCTTACAGCACTAGGGTTCTATGTTCGAATCCGAACCAGTACACTACCTGCATGGAGTTTGCATGTTTCCCCTGTGCTTACATGGGATTCCTTGCACTCTGCAAAGATATACTGGTAGGTAAATTGGCCCTAGTATGTGTATGTATGTTAAATAGGGACCTTAGATTATAAGCTCCTTAAAAAAAGGGGCTGGCGTGAAAGTACAATATGTAAAGTGCTGTGTAAAATTGTCAGTGCTATATATAAATACCTGTAATAAATATATTTACAGATCAGGCTGAAACAGGCATAGTTATGATATAGCTCCATACATATGCCATAAAATCTTATCAGCCTTGAAAACCATGCATGAGCAGAATATCAGCAGAAACAAATCTAAAATGGCTTTTCTTGGCAGCTAGTAAATATCTTATGTACCTTGATTGATTGGGCAGGCTTTCCAGCTTGTTCTAGTTGCATAGTATGAAATGGCTAAATGGCTGGGACTTATTGGAAACCCCATAAGCAGATTGTTCCAGACAGGCTTCATTTTCTGCTGCAAACTAAGCATATTTTGGAACTGTATATGCTTTTTTTCCAAGTGGGACATTCCAAACCAAAAAGCCTGGTAAATATACAGTTCTATCACTTATCACATGTTAAGTGTATGAACAATCCAGGTCAAAATGAGGGCTTTAAAATACAGGCAGAGGCACACAAATAAAGTACATGCAGGGCAGACTTACCATATGTATATGTAGCACTCACCCCAGAAGGAGCTGCTGGTTTGTTTTGGGTGGCATGTTACCTCTGTGACTCCGCCGTCTAGGGTAGTTGATGAGAGCCGTAGTAATGGAATGTCCAAACAGCAGGTGTCTTTTTCTTGTGCTTTTATTTACCCAACAAGGTAAAACAATAAAACTTGCGGTGAAGAGTAAAGATGCAGTAGGAGAAGAAACAACAGATTCAGGCGTAACAAGGAGGAAACAATCCTGCTTCCAACAACACTTTGTTTTCTTCACCACTCTCGCCAGAGTGGGTATAGTGTACCTGGACAGGCCTCTCTCACTGACCTGGCAGCCAGAGTAGCACTCGGAACTTTGAGGGAAGAAAGTCTCTGCCACAGACCCTCCCTAGAATTGAGATCACGGAGACAATTCTTGATAGACTTTGGGCCTGGATCCACTTCAGGTAGTTTGCAATTAGGTTACCAACTGACAGGTGACCAACGTTCAACCTCTCAGTGTCCGGTCACCTCGATCCCCGGTGGATTGTCGAGACCCTATTGGATCGCCAGCCTCTCTTGGCTCTCCTCAGCCACAACTCGAACGCTCCGAACCAACGTGGTCCCGGATCTGGGAGCACCGCATGGCACGCGCACCCCAGCCCGGTAGGCCATTATGCCGTGGGCCGTGATGTGGTCACCCTAAAGGTGGGCACCACACTCCCGAAGAACCCCGCCTCAATAGCGTCTGCCTCATAAATACCCTCCCCAGCATGCACAGCGAGGAAAAACCCCTCCTGATAGGCTGCTGGGGAAAGCACTCAAACCTCGACTCCACTGCTGCCACCTGCCGTCCCGGGGTAGCATCAGCACCCCAGAAGCGACAGAATGAGCCCACAGCACAGCCAAGCTGAGACAGAGACCTTAAACTAAGAAATTGCAATTGAACCCAGAGTCCTTACACTCTGAGTACCCCTTAAATTTGGACAGCACCGGTACTTGGAAGTAACCCGGCGCTACATATACACCGTGGAACTGCAAAATTGCCCTCTAAAACTATCTATCTATCTATCTATCTATCTATCTATCTATCTATCTATCTATCTATCTATCTATCTATCATAGTGTTTGTGGTAAGATGGTTAAATGGGGAACCCAAAAATTGTTCTTGCCCAAGGGCTTCAGACACCCAGTTTTTGTTTTGATTGGAGGCCTCCCTTAAACCACACATTTCCTTGATAATGCAAGCAATTCTCAAAGCCAATCTTATTCATTGCGGTAAACTGCCAGTTTTGAGAAATGGAATGAGTGCTACAATAATAATCCCCTAAAATATGAGTGTTGGCATTATGAAATGCTGATATTGCTGGGAAGAGGGTGTGCATGCTGCCCAGAATCCCTGGCTAGCCTAGCACATGAAAGGAATAGCTTGGTGCTCTGGTAGTGGGAATGGCTAGATATTGTGCTTTGTTACTGTCTTATACTTTATGAGCACTGTGTCCTCTGTATTTCCACAAAACAGGAATCACAGAGGTATTTCGTAATCGGACTTCACTAAGATAAACAAGGTGAAACCCAGAGAATCTGCAGTGTGTCAAGGATCACTAGAAGACATTCTGGAACATTATAGTGTATCTGCTGGAACAATCAGTGAGAAATGATAGGATTGAGGGGCAATATTTCTTGTCAAACTATGTAAGTGATCCCCTTTTGTTTTGGCTTAGGCCCTGAACATAAAAATAGATGAAAGTGGATGCCAATCTCCACTGTGTGAGATGATAAATGAAAGTGGGTGTCAAGCAATGCTGTGAGATGCTGTGATACAAGATCATTTCAGAGAAGGTTCATGGCTGAAGCATCTTCTGTTATTGCCTGTAGGTTCAGTTACAGGCAATAACTGATTTCTTGAATTCTTTCTGAAGTGATGTACCTCCCATAGGGGTAAGTTCACTAACATTTACCGCATGCAATAAGGGTATAATGTTACGCATTTGCATAAATTATTATATGCGGTAAACAAAGTCCTATTCGGAAAACAAGCTGCGTCTTTAACAACCGATGACTCCTCAGCGGTCAGCCGGCTTCCCCTGAAAAAACAGTGTACCAGAACCTTATCCGGGGCATGCAGCCGGCAGGTCAGGAAAGGGGGGGGGGACGAGCGAGCATCCCCCTCCTGAACCATACCAGGCACATGCCCTCAACATGGGGGGTGGGTGCTTTGGGGCAAGAGGGGCTCTTGCCCCCCACCCAAAGCACCTTGTCCCTATG